>NC_089985.1:24851082-25151082 GCF_036417845.1 Apteryx mantelli | reverse complement strand
CAGAACGGTAAAATTCCTTCACATTTCAGCAAACAATCTATCTTTCTCATGGGCTATAACTGCGCAGATGATTAAGGCAGTCTCTGAGGGGGTGGAAAGGCATGCAGCTATGTTCTGGACGGCAGCTTGTTAACCATTGCAATGGAAGCGGAATCCACTGCCTCTAATGAGTTCACTAACTATTTTAAAACAAAGATATTGCAACAACTGTAGAAATCACTAGTGCCACCAATTCATAGGCCTGGCTATTACTCCTTCTAAGGTAAAAGATACTGTATGATTAGAGAGCATCAAAACAATTCTCATTGAAGGACATTATGCAGATATAGTTGTTTGCTCTTTCTCTGCTATTTAGCCATCTTAGGCCTGAAAGGTTGTAAATGCATTTTTATATTGGACTGTCTGTCTGCAAGGCATGATGTTTTGGATTAGTGCATTAGTTTAACACTAGATATCAGGACCTTGAAAAAGATGGAAGACTGTGATATAACGTCAGACACATTTACCTACAATACCTTTCTCATATAACAGTGAAAGTTAGTTTGATGTTAAGAAAGAGGTTGTTACTGGAACCAGTAGGAACATGATGACCATCTGCATCGCTGCATAATTTGGTGAGATATAGAGGAAATGGGGAAGCCCTCAGGGAACCAAAGCAAGGGTTTAGCGCAAAAAAGCACCTGGAGAGAGAAACCTGGACAGGGGGGAGGAAACGGAGAAGAAGCTGAAATATTAACAGGTAGAAACAAGCCCTGAAAGCAGCCCTAGAAAAGCTGCCAGGGCGCAGATGAGTGGCAGGCTGCATCACAGGCATTTCTGTCCCAGAACTAAAGAGAATGAGATGGGCTAGAAATGTAGTAGATTCTGTCAACATGACTACCTGTAATTGCCCCAAGAGAAAGACACCTGGGCTACGAAGCTTGTTTAGTTCCTAAGGGTGCAACAGAAGCAGTCCTGTCTGAGAACCTATAACAGATCATGAAGCTGTTAGCTTCTGTCCTCTAAAAAGAAGTAGAAATGACAACATCAAACAGCACTGCGTCCTCTGAGGCTGCAGCTATTTGCTTTTTTTTCCCCTCTACTGACTGACCAACCATGCAGCTCCATCTAGAAGGTGGAGAGGAGGTGAGTTCCTACAACTCTTGGCCTGCTACTGAGAACATACATAGCACTTATTTAGGAACTAGCTTTCTGTTAGTAACCCATGACCCCAAACAGATAACTATTCCCACATCATATTTTTGTACTTGGTAATTGCTGTTTGCCTACATTTTTTAAAGAATAGTTGGTCTAAACCAGCAACATCTGAACCATCTCAAACTGCTGTAAACTAGAGCTAATTGGGAATTTTCCTGTAAAACTTACTCGTTGAAAATGCTTGTTCATCAAAATCTACATATTTTCCCTACTTCTCTATTTCAGCTAACATCTGATGAAACCCTGTCTGTCAGGCAGGTCTTGGCATGTCTGGCCTCCTGCCAACCTGTCTGCTGAGCTGTTGGGAAGTCCAGTTTCCCAGACTGCTGCAAGTCCTTGTACTGGAGTTCCCAGAACTGGATTCTTATCTTTCTAGGATAATGCATTTGTCCTTGCAAACCTCTGTCAAACCAGAGCTTTTGGGATCAAGGACCTTTGCCACACGCCTGAAATTGTCATTCAGGGGCTGTAGCTTGTGGATGTCTGCAGGATGACATCTGTCACCGTGTTGAATCCTGAGTCTTTCCGATTCCCAGTTCTGATGTCTCTGCCAGCTGCCTGGCTCCTATACTACTCTGCAAGCTGGGAGCCAACTGGGTCCCTGCTCCCAGGAGAGACCATACGATGGCTGGTGGCCTCTGCAAGCCCTGACATCGACAGAATTCCTTCCAGTTTGACTTTTCCCTACAACTGGTGGCAGTCAAACTGATCAAAATCACATCAGCCCCCATTAGTCAGCCCAGTGTTCCCTGCAGCACAGTTCATTTTGGATATACCATGTTTCCTGTGGGTTTGGCTTTTGTCAAAAATGGGAGTAATTCTCCCCTCTTCCTTCCTCCCACCTCAAAGAAAACACTAAAATCTATGGTTGAATAGAAATTTGGTTTCCTGGCCAGCTCCACCTGCACTGTGAGAAGGGACTTATTTGGCTATTTCATGACAGTATCTAGAGATGTCTGTAAGGCAGACATTGGTATTTCAACTTCTGTTTTCTACAGCTCTTCTCTATTAAGGAAAGATTTATTTTCCTTTCACCAGGCAGAGGAGAACCTTGCCCTGCAGAGGCATTTTTAAGTTTCAAAATAGGCCCTTCTATTTCCAGCATTTTCTTTGAGATTGCTTCAGTCAGTGCTTGATAAAGTAACCTGCACTGTATCAAAGTGTTGGTGCAGAAGCCCCAGGAAATCATAATTTTCCAAAACTTTTATGCTAAGTCTCTCCAACTCCTGCTACAGTAGCTAATATAGTATGAACAACACTGAGTCACTCACCTTTTTAAATCTTTGGATCCCTGTATATAAAAATTAATTCCTTTAGGGTTCATTTCTAGATATCATGGGCTTGGTCCAGGATACACTTTGCCAAGACTATGAAGAAAAAATCAAAAGCATCTTCAGGAAGTATAATTGAAAAC
The DNA here is from genome assembly GCF_036417845.1 of Apteryx mantelli. NCBI lineage: Eukaryota > Metazoa > Chordata > Aves > Apterygiformes > Apterygidae > Apteryx > Apteryx mantelli. The sequence goes on along the minus strand of NC_089985.1, from coordinate 25,148,471 downwards.
CTGGCAGAGAGCTCACAGAAGGCCAAAACGGTGTGCAACATGCCCAAGCTTGTTTTTCCTTTCCAGTTAACTGAACGTTAGGCATAATTTAGAGCCTGGTTCAGCACAAAATACACCCACGGTTTCTCTACAGTAAAAGCTTGCACAAGGCTTCTGTAATGCAAAGCCTGAACGAGCTCTTTGCTAAATCAGGCCTTTAGGATTCTCAGTATGCACACGTAACCACGGCTGGAAGTGGGGAAAGAAAAGGGGCAGACTCCTTAATGTTGCAGCGCAGGCCTGATCTGTGTAGCAGACCAGAAGGTCACAGCAGAGGGTGGGAGGAAGTAGTGTTCTGCTCCATTCGAGCAGAAGAATTTTATGTTTGTTCAGAAGCATAAGAAACTTTGAAACACCATATAAGGGCTGAGACTCAGGCCCTGCTGGAAAAACCTGCTGGAGCTGTGCTCTGTGCATAACTCATATGAACATTAATGAGAGTTAAATGCATGCATTGAAAGAAGAATAGACCCCTTAGTGATTTGTCAAGATAAAATTCAAAATAACTTTGAATGCTCAGAGGTAAATATTAGGTTTAAGAATTAAAACCAGCAGAAGTAGTGGAACAATTGCCTATAATGAGATCCAGGAACAATCTACCCACTGTACGAGGTTTTCATTAGAGTTATGGCCTGCAGCCATACCACCTTGTGCTGTGATCTTAAAAGCTAAGACGGGTTGGGCTGGTTAGTATTCGGAAGGGAGACCTCCAAGCAAGCTTACCACTGCAGGAACAGCTTAGTGATGCCATAGAGAATGTTCTTCCTTCTGATTCAGTATTGGATCCAGGTGTTAGGAGATCTGAAGGTCTTTTGTGTGAGATCTAAATCTAAGGATCTGATGATCTATGGTTATTAAAGCCCTCCTGTCATTTCTTAAAAGCGTTACAATGCCACTTTGGAATGGCTACTGCATTTCACTGTAGAGGTGGCTGCATGACAGTGACAGATAAGCACTGCCAATATAATGTAATGATCAACTTCACAGGAAGGCTGGAAAACTAAATTTGCCAGTACAGGGAATGTGGTTTAAGTCCCCAAAGCTCCAGAGAGCTGCAAAGGACTGTTTTCTGTTTGTCTGGGTTTTTTTGAGGGTGAGTGTTCAAATCTATCCTTGAAATGTAGTTCCATCTTGGAGCTCTGCAAAGGGAGGATGCTTTTACTGTGGCATAACTGAAGAGGTTATCACATGCATATGTACATGCTCTGTCCCCTGCACACACAGCTGAACTGCCTCTGCAGCAGCCATCAGAGTCCAGAAAATGGGCTCCAAGCTGTTAATAGCAGTGGTGGAGGAGCAGCTCCAGAGGAAACTCAGCTGTTCTGCTGATGGAAGCAGGGCAATCAGCTTGTCAGTTGTCCCATCCCTGCTTTTAAATCTGCCAGGATTAAACCTCATGGGCATTAGCCCTGCAAGGAATTAGGTGCATATTCAATTGTAGACACAGAACAGTTCCCTAAATCGTCAGGACAACTCACAGCACACAGTTAAAGATGTATCTGTCTCCAAAGAATGAGGGCATAAATGAGCAGCACAGCTACACAGTTCCTAATTGATGTTCTTGATTTATTAACCTCCCTGGTTGTCATCCAGGGCACTGTACTAACATTGTTTTGTTTGTCCATGTAGGACATGATCCTGAATACTGCTGAGAGCCCTTGAGTCTGTAGTGCTGAGAGGGCTGACTTCATTGGGAATTCACTGAAATTCATCAATTGGAGTTCATTGAATTCAATGGGATTTAAGAGCATTTGGCATCCCTTAGGAGGCAATTAGCACCTTCCAGAAACAGGGCCTTAGACAATCAGATCTGGGAAGTTTAGACAGGCTTTCCTCTGGGTTTTGGGGCAGTTGCTATTTGTATACAGTAAGTAGCCATTTTAATTTTTTGCTTTCATTTTAAGATGTAATTTTGAACAGAGCTTGGGTTGTCTATTAACATTTGGTATCATGCTAGGACTGGACACAGCAACAAGCCTCGCTGATACTGGTGAATAACCTACTGGCCAGTTGCCAGAACCAGGTTACTTAGTTGTTTTACATATGGAAATACACTATAATGTGACTAAAATAAAACATCTCTCCTCTTTACCATGATGCTTTTATTTGCATCATGTGGCTAAATAAAAATGATTTGTTCAAGATCCTCACCCATACAACTTCCAATAGTTGCTCATTTCTGACTTCCTGCAGTGACAAGGAGGAAGCCATGAGTCTGCTGGCTTGAAGTAGCTCCCAGGCTGTGTCATAACTTGTGTTTGTACATAGGCCATATTTGCTTAATATCTCAGTTTTGCTATTGACTTCATGGGAACAAGCAGGGTCACATAAACCAGCTGGCGATACATATTTGTGAGGAGGAGGGAAAGCATCAGCCCACACTACCCGCTGTCTTATATCAAAAACTCTTCCAACTTACTGTAGATGAGATTGGAAACTGGAGCTGTAAGAAAAGCCCTTTCTTAATTTTGATATTTTTCTTTGCACTAAATAAACTTAGCCCTGGATCCCCTCTCCTATTGCCACAGGAATTCTTGAATGTGTGTGTTCAATGTCTGTGTATGTTACCATAACGCAGAGAAAAAATTCTGGGGCTGTTCAACACAGTGAGGACTTTACTATACAAAATGCTGGATAGGCTCCTTGAGCTGACAAACCGCATGTGAAATCACAGTTATTCAGGACATCCTGGTGATCTGTTTGAGTGAAAGGACCTTGAAGGATTTTCTATAGACAAAATAGTGGTCAGAGGAAGAGAAATTACCAGTTGAAAATATAAATAATAGCTACTGATAACGTTAATGCAAGCACCTTGATCCCATTCAGAGACAACTTTCAACAGTGCCCAGTGTTTGTTACAGCTCCAACTTTGTTTCATTTGTACTAGGAAAACAAGATATCTGTCCTTCCTTGATGCCTGATCCGAAGACCACTGGTGTCCATGTTTTTTTTAATCCAATTCAAAAGCTTTTGGATTGGTCCTTTAAACAAGGACAATTTTGCAGGAAAATTAAGTATTCTAGTTAGTAGATTTTGATAACTAAGTATTTCATATTCATAAATAACAGAGCACTCTTAAGTCTGCACATTTTTCCTTCTTTGCTTTGCTGCTTACGTGTTTATAACTACATTTCCTACTAATAGTAAAATATAACACATAAAGAATCATGTAAATGCTCGGTACTCAGTACAATCAGAAGAACTGATGGGAACATCTTCCCATTTAGTTTCTGAATGCTGCTCTAATCCTTCCTAAAATCCTAATAGCATCTACAGCACTGCATAGGAATCCTTATGCTCCAGAAATATGTCTTATTTATCCATGCAGCAGGCAGCTCAAGGCAAAAGAAAAAATCCACATTAGAAATAAGAAGAGTGTAATACTTTTATAGCATCCTACATCAGCCTTCACATCAGAAAGATGTAAAACACCAAATGTCGAAAGAGCATATTATCCAGGATAAACTGAGCACTGCTACCACTGTAAACTGTTTTAATATATATGCACTTGAAGCACTGACAGCAATAAGTGAAACTCCTGTTTACATTTTTTATAAGAAACACACATCCGTTTTTTTTATCCAGATAATGCTGTAAAGTTCTAGCAAGAGGTTGCACAAAGCAACTACAAATAAAGTGCATGTACATAAATAACTTTGTCTGACTTTTTGTTTAATGTCCAAGATGATTGGAACAGATTGTATCATGAACTACTTTCCCTTTGGCTAATTAAATAGCCGTCCCCACTTACCATAAAGCATATTCTTATTAAAACAAGTATCTATATTCACTCTGTTGGATAAATTACTTCCAAGTAAGTGCCATAAAGCCCATTACATTCCTGCTTTAGAAGTGGATTAGGTCCAAACAGACAATCAAAGGATTTGACTGGGATTATTTTAGATTAGAAAAACTAAGGGAGACATGAGGCACTGACAAGATCATAAAGACATAAAGGATAAATTAGCAGTTACATACCAAACAAAGTACTCCAGCAGTATCCTAGCATATCCAGAAGGGGGAAAAAAAAAAAGAAAAAAGAAAAAAATCCTATTGTATTAACCTAAGCCAAAATGGAAATCTGTTTACGCAGAAATAAAATGTCATGAGTAAATGTTATCTCCCATACAAATCAACAAATCAAATGGCTATTTCAAAGTTTAAAACCTGGTAATATACATATATAACCAAGTTCACCAACCAGCTGAGTAGGAACTTATTCTTTCTACAGGTTCCTTTTCAAATTGAACAGAAAAGACCATGTTATGATTTACCATATTAATGAGCCATTATTGCATAACTGTATTTTTACTGTAGATATATTACCTGCTAAATGATGCTGTTTTTCCAGGAAAAGTTCACAGTACAGATTCTATGGGAATGTTTCCTGCTGACAGTTCCTAAATCTTTCAGAAGCTGTCAGCAACCTCAGAAATCAAGTTTGCAGTACCCTAGCAAGCAGAAGCACATGCATAGGCCCTCTATTTTTAAACTGCAATCCAAGCTGTTAAAGAAACACCTTAAACATAACAGATTATTGAAAATAAGATCATCCTATCTCACTTGTCAATCTAAAGGACACTGTCAATTACATGTAATCTAATACACAATCTCTATAAATATAACTCGACATCTAAAATCTAATTTTTTGGCTAACTTCTGCCAAAACTGATTATCCTCAGAACCACGTTAACAAAGCCTTGATACTAGAATAAGTAAAATTAAGTAAAATAAACATTTCCACAGAGAACATTGATTCACAGGGAACATCCTGTTTTTTGTATTTACCTGTATCCAACCTGCCTACCACAGATTTTTCACCCTTCAAGCTCATAAAAAAGGATGGCAATTCAGCCAGAAGCTTACAAGAAATTAAGCAAAAAGGTTATAATTACAATTAATTATTGAAGATGACCCATCAGGCTTCTGAAATGTCCTCATACTTTGCTTCACTGTAATGCTTTTGTTCTGCTTGTAGCACTTCTTTGAATGAGGATACAGAGGATCAAGACTCAAGAAGTGGGTATAGCTCTTTGCTAGAACTGTGACTGTACCAATAACACAATGTCCTGATTATACGCTGAACGTGATACAAACATTCCTTACCAAAGCTCACTAGAAAAACTGATTACCAATGCTTCCATCAAATCTGATTACTCCCTTTTTATTATAGTGGCCATTTTCAAAGTGGTGCTCAAGAGTTTACAGGCACAAACTCTGTTATTGGTAAATGGGATTTTTATGGCTAATTTCCCCATTTGCTGTTTGTTATGAAGATTTGTGCACATTACCCTCGTACACAATTTCATGACTATATTTTACAATGCTCTTTTGTTTTGGATATTAGCTAGAAGATAACTTTCTCAAGAGCATAATGTACTCCTCTAATATACAATATTCCATGCTGCTTTTCAGCTGGTTTGGGCAACACAGAGAAGCTAGAAAATTGCCACAGTAGAAAAGATAGAAATTTTCTTGCCACAGCCAAGAGCCTGAAGGTTTTTTTTATCTCTAAAACAACCTCTCTTTTGGTTTTCAGAATTGTGAATCAGGGTAAGGGTGGGTATTCCAGAAATCACTGACTGACAGAGTATTTTGTGTGAAGCCTGTTTTACCTCCTTAGCAAGTAGTGATTCAAATCAGATGTGGATCAACTTCAAGACAGGTGAGAAAAGGTGACTTAAAACAAGGCTTAAAACAAGTCACTTCCACCTGTCTTGTGGGTGCTGCTTTGAGACCAGGTTTAGCAGCCTGGCCCATAATCTATACGTATCTGTGTGAAAGCTACTGGCTACTCACAAATATGACTAAACTAACTCATAAGTCCTGGGTGAGATGTCTCAAAAACAAACTGACTGTTCTGAAGGCCAAGCAAAATAGGCAGATTTTTAATCTTACCAACACAGAGGCTGCAGGTTCAGCAGCACCATACTCATTGCATAGAAACTATTCCTGCTTTCACTTTTTAGTATTTAAAAAAAGTAATGAGGAACTTTTTGCTAGTCTCAATTAAGCTTTTCAAATAAACATGGCTTAACTGCAGTTGGCACTATTAGTAAGGCTATAAAAGCAAAAGCCACGGCCAGGCGGGTTGCTTTAAAACTGAAGCCTAGGAAAGAGAGAAGAGAGGGAAAATGTGGATCACGATTTGCTACAAAGAGAGAAATGAAAGGATGGATCATAAAATGTAAAGTATGTACATGCATGCATGTGCATGTGTGTGTATTTATACATATATACACACTTGCATAAATATATATACTTCTGGTCTATACATTGTTGGACAACGTGTATTTGTTCAACAAATAAAGAAAATGCAATGTAACATTTTCATTTATGAGATTTACAAGAAGTCCAGAATGTAAGAATATTTGTATTTTTAATTATTTTATTATGGCCAGTAGCATCTCCTCAGCTATGGATTAATGCAAAGATCTTCACTTGAAAAACAGAAGTAAGCCTTCTATCCCTGACTTGGGTTAGAAAACTTCAGCTGAACCTCATCAAAGTAACACCAATCCAGCTAACACTTTACAGATCTGATCTTACACAGATAGGAGTTTGCCGGGGGAACAGAGCACTTTTAACAAAGGTTTGCAGAAACCTGGGCACAAATGATTAACAGATATGGCTTGTCAGATACTGTCTAAAGCTTTTCAGAAAACCACCCTCACAAAGTGTTGAGAACTACTTTTAGGTCTTCAGCAAATCTATGAAGCCCTTATTAGTTTCAGTTTCCCTGCCTGTAAAGTTGAGAAATGATGATATTTAACTTTTTTCATAAAAGCCTTTGATATCTATTGAATAAAAACACTTTGTAAGAAACTCACATGTATATAATTGATTTTATATATTTTTATATATGAATTAAATCTATGGCTACGGATGCATGTATACAAGGGAATAGCAAGTTAATGTTCCTACAAAATAGAACTATAAAACTATCACAACATTTATGGTCAAACTTTATTTGTTTTGTAAATCGCACGGAGCCTTAAGCCAAGCTTGAGCGTTATGCTACATGCTGTGTATTCTGAATGGACAGAATTTCTAAACAACTACCTAGCAGAAACTTAATGAATTTCTGAACACAAGCTTGTCTTCAGTTTCAAATTAGTACTCTAAACAAGCAGACCTTACAAAAAACTGATCAGCAATGTTACAGCTAAGTTTCTCATATAAATTACACATCATTTACGTAACAAACTGTGCATACTTGTAACTGGAATAAGTTAAAATTTTTTGAAAAATTTTAGATCTTCATAATTGTTTTCACTGGAATATATGGAAATGGAACTATTTTTCCTCCAAAATTTTGTCATATTTTTAAATGGAGATATTAAAATACTTCTCAAAACCACTGCTCAGATAGTTTTATAAACATGACAAGATACACCAAATTTCAAAGCAGGATGACGTTTTGTTGTAAATGCATCAAGTCTTTTGAAGAGGACTGACTGCATATGGTGTATATGAGCTAATTGAGTAGAACTGTTCATTTTTCTGAGATGAACGTTCAGATACATGCTTCATGGCACAATTATTGAGCTAAATCACTTCTTGAGGTAGTACATTTTTGGTGAATGTTTGCTGGTTACATATATGCAAACACAAATTGGGGAGAGAGGAGAAGGAGGAGAAGCAAGATGAACGCTGATATTTGTGAAATTAAAGGATCTAGCAAGCTTGGAAACAGAAGCATTTTGTTTATCCAGAATCCAGCTACAATCTACAGGGTGCCAACGCAAACTTCTTACTATCATGCAAAAAATGACAAGAAACAGTCAGAGCCATCTAAGTTTAAAGTCTATCTGTGGTTACACATCAGACATTAAACCATGCTGTCTGTTACATGGCAGATTTTTTAAATGCTTTGTATCTGATTTTCTCCATATTTTTAGCTCATCAGGAATCTACTATCAGCTATGCTGACTGACTGTGTCCTCTAGCCAGCCCCTGCAGGCATCAGAGGTACAGCATGTCCTTCAAGCTTTCATCCTCCCAGAGCACCTGGTTCAGTAGCTATCAGAAAATCTCTCTTTTGGTCTCTCCACGGTCCCTCCTGACTGAGACCTGGTATTTGTAAAACCCTTGAGATTCTCCTCTCCAAGGGGCTGTAATTCCCATCTTCCTCACAGATTTGTTTCTCTCAGCTGGCAACATGCTGTGCTAGAGGCTAACATTTTTCATGGAGTTTTAACAAGCCCTGTCAAATGTGTCATCTCAAATGTTCTGATTTTTATCATAAAGTGAATGCACTACTACTAAATGCTTGGGAATTGCTAAAATGGGAAGAAAAGGGTTCCCTTCCACTGTGGGCTCTAACTCATGTTCAGTGGAAAGGCTCTTCCAGCCTTTCCCAGCAGCAAGTCCTACTCCCTTTCTTCTAGTGCCCTCTTCCTACATTTTTACAGCCCAGATTGCAGCCATTTGCTAGTTCCTGTGAGCTTATCTCATTATATCTGTCTTTCCCTGGGCCAACAAACATGAGAGGGCTCTAGAGCTGAAGGTCATGGGAAGTATCTTCTGTCTTAAATAAATGAACAGAGACCAATCTCTCCTTTGGAGTGTTCCTGCTTATAGAGAAGTGCACCTACCTGACAGAATGCTCTTTTTGCCTTTTATCACCAGTGCTGCACAACTGCAGTTAGGACTCTCTCCATGCCGTAGTGAAACAACCTTTCTTTCTTCCTCTCCCATGGATTTCAAGGAGCGTCTCCTTAGAATTTCAGCCCAACATGATGTCTGAAAGGGAATGAGATGGAGTTAAACCAGCAGTTCCTTAGATGTGAACAAGTGACAGTGTCTTTGGATGACCACACTGACTACTTTTGCCTAATTTTAACAAAAAATGTTATCAATCATATAACAATAGAGACCTAATAGCTCTCTGGCTTCTAGTTGCTATTGAAATAAAGTATTAAATCTATCCATAGCTGCAACACCTTCTTTCTTAGTGCCTGAATACAATTCACCAACTCTGAGAATAAATCACAATTCCTTTACAACAATCATCTAGATTTTCCAAGAACCCTGTAGATAGACATAGCCTAGCAGATAGCAGAGTCTATTTTTCTGTCATTAAGGTGCTGAGGACAAGAATAAAGGAGTCATTAAATATCTTAGTAAAATAAAGGTATTTCCCCAGGCTTCTTTCTTTTTGCAGTATTTAAGATTGGCTGAACCATGTCAGATAAAAGATTGATCTAGCCAAGTATCCTGTCTGTGACAACGATGTCCAGCAGAGACTGAAGAACACAGGGATCGAAGTAAGTATGCAGTGATCTCTCTCCAGAACATTCTTCCAACAGAGACATCAGAAATAGCGTCTTTGTATACAATGGCCCTTGGTGGATTTTCCTTTGTGATTTTCTCCATCCTATTTCAACCCATGTAAAATTTTAGCATTTACAATATCACGTAGCAAGGACTTCCACAGTAACCGACTGTTGTGTTATAGTGGATCTTCTCTGATTGAGGAAGTTTTGCTCAGAATTAAAGGTTCTTTTCAAACCACGTATCTTTTAAAGAATCATTACCTGTTACAACAAATATTCTTTTCTTTAACAAATGCTTCCCTTTAAAACACTATAACATTTATGTTATTATATAAAAATCAGAAAATAAGGCTTAATAAAAAAAAAAAAAAACCCAAAGCAGCTAAGCTACATCTATTACATAAACCAAAAAAGAGCCAGAAAAGACAGAGCTAATTTTTAAAATATTTTCAGTTTATCTGATAGACTGTTAGGTGCCATTAGAGTTAGGATTTCCTAATTGTTATCATGGAGTGATTATCTAGAATGCCACATTTTTATCCCACAGTTTCACTGCTGCCGTTCTATAGGAGACTGAGAAACTGAGATGCACCACACAGCTCATGAAACGGAGCTGGCAACTCATTAAGCCAATCAACTACATGCAAGTTCTTTGTACTTTGCAGGCAGTATCATCCAAAAGCTCTCAGTCTTCTTGGACTCAGATGATCTCTAAGCACAGCAGGAGTTAGGAGGATTTGGGAACTGCATCTTTCCAATCTGTTAAGCAATGCAGGGGTTTAGGCAGAAGCTACAGTCAAGCAAGGTGAAGAGGAAAGAAAAAAAACAGTTTTATGGCAAATGCACCTATTTCTATCCTAACAGAGGTTCTACTGCAATGTTAGAAAGAAATGACCTCTCCTTTGGATCTTTACTATTGCCACACCCCAGTGAAGACTGGAGTTTTCTCCTGTTCTTGGATGGCCAAAGAAAAAAGCCTGGTAATGTAAGACTGAAGTCATTCCCGCTTGCTTGCAAGACTGCAATCAATTCCTTCAGACAAAAGTAGCTGAAAGAAGCACATAACCATCACACAAGTTGTAGATACACCATAGAACGCAACACAGTTTTCTGTAAAACATAAACCCTTCCTGGTTCCCCCCTGGCTGGGGGGAAGGAAAGGTCATGGTGGCAGAACATGGACTAGAGGGGTAAAAGCTGTTCCCCGTTGGTGCCCAAGACAACGAGCTGGAGAGCCGACCCACTCTGACCTGCCACACGCCAGCCCTCGGTGCTCACTGCTTGCTGAGCCAGGGGAGCAGGTTGCAGGCCAGGCTCAAAGCTTCTCTGCTTCCCCATGGGAAGCACAGGAGCCTGAACCCCAGCTTTTCTGGCTTTCTTCCATCCCCCTGCACTTTTTGGCCCTACTTGAGTATTTTGCTCTCCCACTCATACGGTGCCCCTCAGTGACTTGAGACCTGCCCCAGGCACGCTACCCCTCGCTTTCAGAAACTCTGCCTAAAACACCTCCCTCCCTGCCCTTACCTACTCGGGAAGCGCCATGACTCTGCCGAAACCTCAGCGAATACGTTTCACCTCACAACTGTGACTTCTCGTAAGGCTGTCTCCCCCGGAGAACCATGGCCCTGTGCATCCGCATGCAGGTGTTAAGAAACCAGCCCTCAGTCCTGAGCGCGAGGAGAGGCCCAGAGCCACCAGTCTGCTCTCTGACCTGGGGCCAGGGCGTACACAGGGCATACGCAGGGACACGGCGACTAGTGCCATCATTTCCAGCACCATTGTTTAGGCTCCTCTATCATTACAGGGAGAAGTTACCATGAACCATTTGTGCCTGCTTGCTTCAGAGAGATGCTGAGCAAAAGCTAGGGGGGCTGAGGATCTGGCCCTCTCCTTAGTGGATGATGAATGGGATGACAGAAAAAAGTTACATCCAAGATTATTAGCAGATATTAGAAATGCAAAAAATAATACTTTTTATGACTTGCAAAAGAAAGCATGCGCTTTAAAACAGATCTGATTGCCTCAGGTAAACTGTTTACTGCATTTCCATACATGGACTATGCAGAACAGAATGCACTTCCTACTGTCCCACAGTAATTTCTTAGGAAATCTTTACCACACAGGCAGTGTAGTAAGGAGAGTGTTGAAGAAGAGAGCTTTCAAGAGATGACAGAAGATGTAAAGTATAGGCAGGGACAAGTGCCTTGTAAAGGTAAGTACCCCCTCTACTGACCTTAAGATGATATCTTCCCAACAGACTAGAAGTATAGCTTGTACATTTGTGTAATTATACACATGTGTATTAATATATTCGCAGAAATGCAAAAGATGAAAGTCAACTATTAATATGGCAATATATTCTCTCTAGTGATGTATCAATATTGGTTTATTCCTAAGGTATACAGCTAATTTCAACTCTGGGTCACATAAACTTCATTTAATAGCACACCTATTTATCAAATGTGTCATCAAAATGTGCTGAACTACCTTCTAAATCAGTTCCTTTTGCCAAGAGTATTTTGGACAATGCCACCTGCTCAAACCGTGCCTTAAACCCCTGTCGGCTGTGGCACTGCTTCTACTCTTCAGTAAAATCAAGGAATACCCTTGACTTCAGTGACAATGGGGTAAGGTTTCATGCTATAAAAATATAATGCCCACAATATTTGTCAAAGCAACTTCATTCCGAAATCCCCTGTCACAGCAAGGAAAACCCAGTTACTGGCTCACTTTAAAACTGAACTTACTTGGTTTAAGACCAAGTGCTAAATCAAATTCAGTCATATACAACCTAAGATCTAAATATATTTTAGAAGCAGAGTTAAAGAGCAGTTTAGGCACCACCTCCACCAGCTATTCCATGTGTAAAATAAATCTGATGCAATCTCAAGTATATGGTATGTTACACTTCAGAATGCAGTGTTGGTTGGGACATCTGAGGCAATTCAGTGTCAGAAATATATAACCCATGATAGTCCAACACTCAGCAAGTCCAATATACTCAAGGTTCTTTAAAGTTAGCTCAAGTAACTTTACATAGCACAGACCTGGGTGAAATACCCATAAATTTAAGATCTGCTAGGTAAAATACATTTGCTCTTATCTGGTGGAGTGGAGCTGAAAGTCATCCTCTGTCCGAATTCAGGCAAGGCCTCAGAAATGATGTATGAAGGACAGTTAGACTAAAATGAGAGAAAGATGTATGTTCAAGAAAGCCCAGGATGGTGAAGAGATGAAACATGACAAAGGAGAAAAGATAAGGTCTCAAAAGTTACATGAGTTTGAACTCTTTAAATTCACTTAAAATGCTCCTGGATTTGTCCCATGCTAGTAAACTGTTTCCTTAAATGCCAACTGTCTAATTCCAAATTTTAGTATCTTAATTTTTAAAATTTCTAGAATTATTAAATAGTTAGAAAATAAAGTATCTGAAGAACATAAGACCATTGAAGGCATGGAAATTAGCGTAACAACAGCACAAATAGTTTTTTTTTAACAAATACATTATTTTATACAAATTTAAATAGCGGTAATAATGAGAATTATCACCTTCGTGACTGCTAGATTGCTACAGGATATTTGAATGACAGTATTTAAAGATGGAGATTTATATCTAATTCATTCTTGAGAGACTTAAGTGGCAGGCACAACCTGAAATACTTTTTCAATATCAGCAACAGCATAATGCATTGACAAAAACAGCTGATACCTACGAAGTCAATACCTCAGCCATTCCCCTTTATCACACTTTATTTTTGTGTTGATCCCCAGGCAGGCCACTGAAAGCTTTTCTGTTGACAAGAAATCCAGATACTGTGGTCAGCCCTTCAACAGTGAAATGTACAATTAACAGATAGGATTATTCTAAAACTATCCTGTAGTTCTCTTAACTCCTAAAACAACTGATTCATTCCCACTAGCAGCACCTTTGTACACAAGTACGGCAAGCGTTAAGCCTCTCAAACAATGAAAACTTGAGATAACAGTGGCTGTACATCAAGGTCCATCAGGTGGTGAATATCAAACTGCTGTTCTCAGTGCTGCGGGCTCCATATATTAGCACTCAGAATAGTTGAATCAGCACACAAGTCCATTTCTTGAAAGGTATTAATCTTTTTAAAGGTGAAGAATTAATAACACGGAGAGAGAGAAAGGGTGAGAGAAATGCAATCTGTTACAGGACTGGGAGAGTGCAAATGAAGATTAGAGCTGTAGTTAGCTGTCATAAGAGACTGCAACCTCTGGTGAACAAACCCTCTCAACTCACTGGCATTTGTCACTCTCCAGCATTCAAGCCTAAATTACATTTAAAATAATTTTGAGACACTGGAACTGTTCATAATCTAAATATAAGAGAATATGAATATGGCGGGAGGCTGGAAGTAAAGAACAGGTGTGGGGGGGGCATAGATTCTCTACTGATTAACAGGTACTCCTTGCAGAAGAAATAGGCAGACGGGAGTGAAACAATATATGTTTTCTAGTTTGTATTAAACAACAAGATGGAAATAACTGCAAGTACAGAACCATCTGAAAAAATCTGGAGACTCAGCAGGATTTTAAAATCATTCATGTTTCTCTAATCCCAGTCTACTACTTGATGTGTTTCAGAGAAGGCAAATGACGGTCTGGAATGTGACTACAGAAGAGATGCAGGCAGGTCAGACATGTCCTAATACAGTCAGCCACTATGCTAAACCCCTTTGGATAGTAGTTACCTCCTGGGACTGGAGCTGAAGGGACAGCAGTTGGAACCACTGGTTTGAAAGTCATTTCATACTATTTCTCTTTCTGCCAAAACTAATCTGTTAAACAGGATGGAGTCATTCTCATTTTGGAATTGTGCCAGACTGTCCAGACTGAGAACTTAAAGCCTGTGCAGGCACCATCATATCATGCACAGGCACCAGCAGAGGAATGGTGATGCTCCATCCAAGGGAAGGGTTCTCGACAGCCAGTGCCGCATGTTGCAGTAACAGATTGCTTAAGGTTGCTTCAGCCAGGGGGCTGGAGAAGAAAGATATACAGAATTTTCTTTTCACAGCAAATACCCAACCACGATGAAGTGATGGACGACTTAATAGAAACAGCCTGCAGGCAGACTAGTTAATGTCAAATCCCATAAGGATCACCTTTGGGAGTGACAGTGGTGTGTTTGTTTTCCCTATGGTATGAGGACTGAAAGCAATTATATACTTTTATCTTTACTAATACAACAGATATCAACATACATATGTATAGATATCAACTTTTTGTTTGTTTGTTTTACCTAACTGGGCTTGCATCTTCAGTGATAATCTTTGGCAAGAAGGCCTTAGGTTTATTCTGTGGGAGGAAAAACATCTCTAAAGTTGTGTCCTGTCTTCTAATGTAATTTCATATCCCTTTATTCTTGTAATACATAGGAAGCTTCAATGCTTCACCTGAGTGAACTGTTTTAAACTTCACTGTTTTTGCCATTTGCTGGAGTGTCCCATAAACAAGCTTCTGTCTTTTTAATCTCTTTCAAACTCAGTGGGAGAACTCGTGTGGAGGAGTTTGCAGGCTGAGAGTCTAAATATTTTATTTTAGTCTTGCAAATCAATTTATGAGCAATGACATCACATAATACAATTGAAGAATTTTTTATGTTTCAGAGAAAACCATGCAAAAATCTGGTTAGAATACAGCACAGTGGAACTATGTTGTATGGTAGCTTTCACACAAACTGTGGCCGAAAACACTGTATAGAATTATATAAAGCAACAGTTTACATTACTGAATGCAGTTACAAAGACATTGTGTGATGAATAAATTGAAGTACTTGGTCATAAATCCAATTAGAGAGAGAGAGAAATTAACAAGCATAAGCAAGGCTGAAAGATGCATTTTAAGATGGATTTGAGAAGACATAAGGAATCAGTGAAGCAGAGACACAAGAATGTTGGTCCATATTGCTAGCAAAGCACGGGAGAAGAGTCTTGTATTGTTAGGAGCTGGACTATGGTGATGAACAGAAAAGGTCTTGAGAAAGAGGGCAGGCACACTAACAAAGGAGCTCATGGTCCACTGCCTTGTCCCTTGTGTTGTCATTTGCCCTTAGGCAACAGGACAAAGTACAACCAAATTAGAATGGTAGTATTTACAGCAGTCCATATAAAAGGGTTTAAAGACTGGAAGACAATGGAGAAAGCAGCAGAGTGGTTTGATAGGATCTGGGGAGGCCACAGAAATCAAAACTACAGGAGAGGTGGCAAAGGGAAATGAAGATGGGAGAATTCAGCTAGAGGGTATAGAGGACATAGCTGGTTTTGCACCGCTTACTTTTAAATTCAGAAGGAAAGAAAGCAGAGTTAGTTGAGCATGTGTGCTATAGTGGTGACATTCATATGTGACGTGAAAGGTGATGCAAACCAGGTCACACACTGAAGTCAATGCACTGCAAATGAGATGCTTGTCGCAAACTCAGACTACGCATGCCCCAATAACCCAAGTATGAGTCCTTTAGAGGGAACTCTGAAATGGTGTTCCAAATAACAGGGATAAAAAATTAAAGCTAACTATGACAATAAGCTTAAGCCTGCTATGTCTGTGAACCCAAACACATTTCTCCACCACTTCCCAAGTTAACATACTTCTAAGAAGCAAACCAAGCAAGGCTCTATAGAAAGTCTGATGCGTAAGCAAAGTGATCCCTAAACAGTGTGCTTTGCAAAGTCTTTCACAAGTGACCTCAGGCCTCCTTAGGCTAGCGTAAGAGCTCAGGTGACCAAAGTCCAACCAAACAGGTCATTCAGCCCTCAGGCCTGCAATGAGCTCCACTCATAGAGATACCAGAACCTTTCTCAAAGTCTGGTGTAGTCTGGATAGTACTATATGGACACAGACTCTACTGGTGGGGAGGTCACGGCAATACTGGTGCCAAAATGATTTTAAAAACTCAGATTAATTTCTCCATAATTTTGTGATGCATATCTTTGCCTGGAGGCATTGATGGCTTGGATTACTCCATCTTCACATGCCTTTTGCAACTCCAAACAGAAATCACTGCTCCAGCAACAAGCATCCCTTTTACCTGTAGAGGTCTCCTTCCCTCCCCACTTGCCCATGAAAATCATAGCCTCTCACCCTCACTCAGCTCTCCTCCATTTGAAACAGACCATAACTTGTGCCAAACTCCACTAATCTATGTGTGCCTATTTTACAATGCCTATTTCCACAGGAAGGCAAGTGAAGATTCACCATGATTTAAAACAAAAGAATGTTTGAATATAAAATCATGTTAGTAGATGCAGACTAGAAGATGACAAACAGAGAATTTGTGACAAGATACCTTCAGTTAACCTTTCATCATAAGCTGCAGTGATCATCAGCTCAGTATAACAGTGGAAGCCTACCACTAAGATGAGTATCAGTCCACTCATTGCCCCACTTTTCCCCATTCAGTATCATACTGAGAATATTCTTTACTGTGTAGGCAGTGTACCTTGCCTTTGAAGTTAGGATAAAACTAGAAAGAGAAAATGTGAGAGGGAAGATAGGACTCCAACCCAGTTAGGTCTAATTTTTAATGGAATCAGTGTTTTTCACTCTAGATGCCTGCTTACTTATTCAACTCAAGTTCATTCTTAGGGGGATCTTGTCAATAAAGTCAAATCAGGCTCTCTGTGAGCAGTGAGGTTTTTGAGGGTCTTTTTTGAGGGCTTCATTAAAAGCAGACAGTTTCTCTAACCTTTTAGCAGAACCTGTTATCTGATGACATGAATTAAAGTCTCTCAAATGACTAATAATCATATCAAGGCTGCCATGTCAGCTTGTAGATTTGAATAAGAGGGTCTGAAAACATTTGCATGCCTCGATGTGCCAGTGCTAAGAAGCTAATGTGATAGTGCTGTCATAAAGCACTGGAAAGACATGACTTAATGTAATCTGTCATGTCATATGCTAATCTTCAGCCATTACTTGAGTGCTGTAAGTAAGTAGAAAGCATTTGGGAGAAATCCTTTTCAATTTCTCTGAGTACCACTTCTGCTGCTGGTCAGCTCAAATGGGTTTTGTGCATTTAATGCAGAGCTCAAGTCAAGTTGGTTTAGGTCACACTTAATTAACCAGCACATTGATGGGTTGGGCTGGTACAGCACTATGGAAAATGGGTATTTCTGATACTGCTTAACAAGTAAATATTTCATAGACTGAAAGAAAAGAGACTTTTTCAGTCCTTGATAAGAATATGTCCTTTCAGAAAAACACTGACTCTTTAGCAAGACATTGTTTTCTTTGCCTCACTTACCTTGCTTCCATGTGTGAGCAAAATTTAAACAAAGATGATTATAAATAGTTAAAGACATTTCCATTTGTAACTGCAAACTTTTAAATCACTTGATGTACACTTGTCATTTAAACAACAATAGACAGAGGCAGCTTTAAACTCAATGTACTTTTTAATAAGAACAGAAGAAATGATCAAAGGGAAAATTTCACTTTTCTTATTTGTTTTAGGAAAATGACACCAACCTTTTTTAATATACAGCAGGTAGAAGAGGGAGAAATTCTTGCAACGCTAAGTACAGCATGTGGGACAGAAAATGAAACATATTAGTGAGAATGACAGAAATTTCAGGACAATTTTAGCAAAGTGTGAAGGGATTTTGAGTCAACACTTGAAGGTTATTTTAATAATAGCTACAGCCTATTCAAATAAAAGCTTAAGAACCCTGTGTCTTTTGCAGCTATGAGGATGTTTAGCAGGGCTGAGCAGTTTGCAACCTGTCCCAGCTAAATCTGAGTGCTTTGCACTCAAGTATTTCAGATCATTTAGATTAGGCCTGCTATGAAGAAACGTGGGAACATTACATCCACACCAAGAATAAGAAAACTTTCCTCACTCTGTTTTCTTGGTGGTCACATTGGAATCAAATCCTGCAGAAGTCAGACATTTCATAGACCTACAGGAAACAGAGAGAGACGGTCTTTACAGTATTAGGTCATTTTGTTCATTCTCTTGCCAACATTGGATTGTTCCCCATAGTAAATTGTGAAGTGCTTCATTCAGTCTAAATTTAAAATGACTCGGTTTAATAGGGTTTCCACCATTCCCAAAGGGGAAAGCGTTCTTACCCTCCAGTGTCAAGCATGGCTGTCCCCCTTCCAGAGCTCAGCTATTTTTTTCCCTTTGCTATGGCATAGGGGAAACCTATGTAATAACTTACAGCCTCACTTTCCCTTGCTAGTAAAACATCTAAGAGTTTCTGATCAAGAAATAAAGTCTTCCCCTTCAGAAGGAATAAAAAGATCCAAAATATGTTGTTAGCTGTCTATGGAATCAGTAATTCTTCACTCCTTTAACCCTGGGCTGTTCAATTGTGCTCTCAAGCTAAAGAGATTCTTCCTTTGCATATAATGGGCTGTAGTTATATTTCAAACACTAGTCTTTTAGAGACTTTTTTTCTGAAGTTCTTTATCTGTAGACAACAAAATACAGTGAGCTAAAGTTCTCAACCTCTTCCTACATTACAGAGGGAAGACATCAGGTCTTCCTCCCACTCTCACTGAAGTACCAGCTGGATGTGACCACAGGACCTCAAACCTTACCAACTCATCAGTGTAGCAAAACAAAGTCTTGGCTCTTGGTGATCTGTCTGTCCTTAAGTCACCTGCATACCTTTGCTGTGGAGTAACCCAGGACCAGAGTTAGGCCAGCCTTATGGACAATAGTTTTAAAGGGACAGTCTCCCTCACTATTGAAAGTCCAGTCTATAGCCTAATATATGTCACTACTTCAAAGCTTTTTCTGATAGTTAGCCAAAATATGCCAGTTAGCCAAGCTATTTATATTTCTTTTACTCTTTCCTCATACAGAACATTCATCATTCCAACTTCTTAATCATTTTTGTTGCTGTTCTCTGAACTCCCTCCAAATTGTTGACGACCTTTGGATATAATGGTGCCCAGAACTATTTGTTAAGTAGAGGCTCCTCAGAACTGTGAGAAGGACTGCACATCCAGAAAGTGAGGTTCACGCATTTCATTGTCCTTTACTGTACTTGAGGAAGCATGCTATTTTACTCACCAACAGACAGAGGGAGCCACAGAGGAGGTTTCATTATGTGTTCATTATCTCCTTCCTCTTGGACTTCCTTTCATTTACCCAACTGTGTTCTCTGAATATTGTTTCATTCATCAATAACAGATCAAATCCTACTTACTGCTTTTTCTTCTATATCCACCCATTGTTGTAAGCTGACGAACCTTTTCAGGCACAGACTCCTTATTCAGTCAATCTATCCCACTGCTCTTTTCTGAACTAATTCCTGCTTTGTAATATTTAGGTGCAAAGTCCTGACTTCATCTTTTGCACTCTGTTATAATTTTTTGCTCTTGTCAGCCTATTTTCACAAATAAACAAGCTGGACTTTAGCTGCACTGACTTGGGAGTCTCATACTGATCACTGCCAGATAGCATATTTTTCAGAGTATTTGCCTTATACTAGAGACAAACATTTATTCAAACTCACATTGGGTTTCATCTTCACTGCATCATTACCTTGAGCTGTAACTCCAGTTTTGCATATAATTTGAGTCCCATCTACATGCAGGTAGGCTAGTTTTGGTGGAGGACTTAATATATACTAATTCAAACTAACTGTTGCAGTGAGGTGACTTAGCAGACATTTTAAAATACAGTGCATATCCTCAGTCTATTTCCAAAGCATCACTGTCTCCTGAAAAGACATTCCCAAAGACCATGACTGCAGCTCAATCTTTGGTTCCTCTGTTGAGGATACCATGAAGGGCCCCAGTTAGCACTGTCTTTGACAGTACTTGCCAACAGTGGGCTAAAACTACCTACTGATTTCACTTGTAGCAAGATGTAGCCATTCGTCAGGAGGAAACATTTTCATCTATTGTTGTCTGAGTTGGAAGGCTATGACTCAGAATGTGTGTACGCACATGATTACAAACACAAGGTATCCAAACAAAGCAAAAAAGCTCTAAGCTAGTTCAAAATTACTATTCATTGGTCTACAGAGTGATATTTATCAAGTATCACAGAAATACGGAGCATCGAAAAGAAGAATATAAAGTTATTCATTATTATAGGAACTACTTACAGTTGGTTTCCAAAGTTTGTAAACTTTTAAAAGAAGATGAAATGCATCCTAAATTTTTCATGGTTTATGATCAATAGACTAAAGGAAATCAGTTCAAAATGACAATATTAAACTATGAATGCTTTTGTGTGTACCACTGCAGATAACTACCTGAAAGAACTAAATCAATAATATAACAGATGAGGAAAAAGAGAGATTATTTTCGTATGCAAATGGGATGACTTAAACTAGTACAAATTATAAATCAAGACCGTTCAGCAAAAGGTTTTTTGAAGGTTATCATCAAATCTATATTTATTAGTGATTTCTCCTTGTCATTTTGGGGAGAACATTAAGATTGGAAAAATACAAAAGCAGGGTCCTCCATATTGCTTTCTCTCATACTAATATGATCTTATTCTACAGAAATATGATGCAGCAGTACCAAAAGGAGATAGAGTTCATGGACAGCCTGAGTAAACTAAGATACAGAATTAATAAAAAGAACACAAACAGATTATTAACACACTCACTGTACAGAGAACCAAGTAAAAGCAGAGGGAAGAATGCAGCTGTTTAAAACATCCTCAGCCCATCTTACGTTTTGATTTCCTCAGCCTGACTTTTTCAGAGTCATTTATGGCTTGATCTGTCTCTATGAGAGGGACCACAGTGGAAAGAAGCTTATGGGCTAGCTTCCCCATAGGATCCCGACAGCTGGATGAGAAGGGCAGATTTTTGAGGATCCCATTGTATCTCTCTGCCAGTTGTAAGGTAACTCCCTGATGAGGTTTCTTGCATTGTGTTAGTATGACTGGCTGGGTAGATGAGGGGAGAGCAGTGGATGTTGTCTACCTTGACTTCAGCAAGGCTTTTGACACTGTCTCCCATAACATCCTCATAGACAAGCTCAGGAAGTGTGGGTTAGATGAGTGGACAGTGAGGTGGATTGGGAACTGGCTGAATGGCAGAGCTCAGAGAGTTGTGATCAGTGGCACAGAGTCTAGTTGGAGGCCTGTAGCTAGCGGTGTCCCTCAGGGGTCAGTACTGGGTCCAGTCTTGTTCAACTTCTTCATCAATGACCTGGATGAAGGCACAGAGTGCACCCTCAGCAAGTTTGCTGATGATACAAAACTGGGAGGAGTGGCCGATACACCAGAGGGCTGTGCTGCCATTCAGAGAGACCTGGACAGACTGGAGAGGTGGGCGGAGAGGAACCTCATGAAGTTCAACAAAGGCAAGTGCAGGGTCCTGCACCTAGGGAGGAATAACCCCATGCACCAGGACAGGTTGGGGGTTGACCTGCTGGAAAGCAGCTCTGCGGAGAAGGACCTGGGAGTGCTGGTGGACACCAAGTTAAGCATGAGGCAGCAATGTGCCCTTGTGGCCAAGAAGGCCAATGGTATCCTGGGGTGCATCAAGAAGAGTGTTGCCAGCAGGTCCAGGGAGGTGATTCTCCCCCTCTACTCAGCCCTGCTGAGGCCACATCTGGAGTACTGCGTCCAGTTCTGGGCTCCCCAGTACAAGAGGGATGTGGCACTACTGGAGCAAGTCCAGCGAAGGGCTACAACGATGATTAGGGGATTGGAGCATCTCTCTTATGAGGAAAGGCTGAGAGAGCTGGGCCTGTTTAGCCTGGAGAAGAGAAGGCTGAGAGGAGATCTTATCAATGTGTACAAGTATCTGAAGGGAGGGTGTCGAGAGGATGGGACCAGACTCTTTTCAGTGGTGCCCAGCGACAGGGCACGAGGCAACGGGCACAAACTGAAACACAGACGCTTCCATCTGAACATGAGGAAAAACTTCTTCACTGTGAGGGTGACAGAGCACTGGAACAGGTTGCCCAGAGAGGTTGTGGAGTCTCCTTCTCTGGAGATATTCAAAACCCGCCTGGATGCGATCCTGTGCAATGTGCTCTAGGTGACCTGCTTGAGCAGGGGGGTTGGACTAGATGATCTCCAGAGGTCCCTTCCAACCTCAGCGATTCTGTGATTCTGTGATTCTGTGATCAAACACCAGTGAAAGAATAGTGTTGTTTCACTAAAATACTGTCAGACTTTTGGTTTAAAATTGTTTGAATATTACACAAGAAATCCATCCTCTGTATTCTCCAGGTCTCACAACAAAAAACTTTCAGCTCACAAAAGATTACTAGGAATGAAGATAGCTGTTTCCTCACTTGGGAAACCTTACATTTACCATGTCAAAAGACTCAGAAATACTTGCATGCAAAGATAATCTGCCCATCAATATCACCATTCTCCACAATAAACTAGCCAGGTTGGATACTTGGAGGACTACATAGATATAGTTTTCTGTTATCTAGACACATCTGCTAATGTCATTAGGCACAGACACCGGGGTGGGTCCCCCATTTTCTTTGGCCCAAGTTTTGACCTCCCCTAAAAAGATGCATTAAAAGCCCGTGAGCACTGATTTAGCTCCTTGCTTTTCCATAAACAACAGGGCCAATGGCAAGCAGTCAAAATATTCACTTAGAAGCTTGAAGTGGCATTCATATAAGCTTGGGACTTTACCAGGTCTTTGAATACAGAATTTGGACTTTTCTACCATAACACTGCACATAGGAATGTTCTGAAGCTTCTATTACCTGCAGGTTTTTTTAAAATACAGAAGAATGTTTAATTTGGATGGTTGCATTAGATTAGGGGATATTAATGGATTATAACCACAGTCTTGAAAGTAATTGCCAGTTGTCTACAAATGACTACTTCTATACGAAGGCCAAAATTATCAAAGCAAACCACAAACAGTAACTCACAAGCCCTGAACATGTGCGCCCTGTTTATCTTTCTAGGTCTGTGCCCTTGGTCTAGGCAGAGAGTTCATTACTTCTTGAATACAACAGACACCAGTTAGGATTCACAAACTCAGCTTTATTTACAAAGGAACAAAATGTCCTATTTTGGGGCAATTGTTGCAGCATAGACATTCTAGACACAAATACCCACTCATATCCAGACCTAAAATGAGTATTTTGGGAAGCTAGAAAGAAAAATGGTGAACTGGAATTTCCGTAGTAGTTCTGTTGTACAGACAAATAGAGGGCTTCAGATTTTTGGTAATATAGATTCCTTCACAAGCCCATCATCCTAAAAACCAAACAAAAAAAAGCATGCATATATACGTATATAACTACGTGTGTGTGCGCACATATGCATGTGTTGGTATATTATATATTCTTACAGATGTATTGTTTTTACTATGTAGTACTGCAAAAAGACTGTAAAAGGATATAATAGAAACAAAATGTTAAATTCAATTTTTTGTTTTTAAGAAAAACATTCAGCTGAACCTCTTGTGGTCTAGTCTGAAGAATCATAATGTGAATTGCTATTCGGCAGTGCCAGCCTAATAAACAATAACATGATCTGCACAATAAGGCTGAAAAATGCGTATCAGTTGAAAAGTCTGAAGAAAATACAACTAAATAATTATAGAGAGAGTGCTCTTGTTTATGCATAGAGCTTCAAATGAGATTAATGCACTTTAAACCTTTTGCAAACAGCTAACAGGGCAGTTCTGCCCTCATCGGAACGTTGTATCTGTCTGAGCGCTGTAACTAGTAATAGAGCCCGCCTGCCTGTTCATGAAAAAATGCTGTAACTCTTATAGCCTGCAACTGGACCCACACATGCTTGGATCTGATCCCTAATGTTAGACACTGAAGTTTGTACAAGCGTGCCAGCACAGCTATACCATGCATTAGTACATAGCCTCCTAACAGCTTCCAGGTAGCTGTAATCCTGAAGTTGCCTCAGCAGAAATACAGCACACCTACCAGCCATCACTGACTGGGAGGACATCTATCCACAGTATTCATACGACAAGCAAGGGCTTTTCAGACCTTTCTTACTTCTACTGAATCCAACAGAAAACAGCATATTTTTCTTTTCTCTTTTCTTCTGCTCCCCATTTCATGTCCTGTATTTTTGTATTTTGCAATAGTTATGCATAATATAGATGAGCAAATATCTGCACCTACACAGAAAGTCATTCTGGACATGAATACTTGGATGATAATGCACAGTATATTTATTTTCAGAGTAGTTATAGCTTGAGCAGTCCAAATGCTTTTTATTTCTTTATAAGGCTGCATATAAATGTCTCTTATACTCTGGACACTTTAAAATACAAATACAGTTAGATCTCTAGGATACACTCTCACATAATACAATAAACATTGTAGTTTAAGAAACAGAATAGAATAAGTATATGAGCAGCACTTATTATTATTTGTACCACTGTGGCTTCCATAATTTAGCAAAACCATCCAATTCATCCTTTGGGAAGCTGCACTGGGGAAATATGGCAGAAATGTGGGTGATGTTATTTCCTTCAGTGTTCTGAAAAACACTGACATTGATCGCTGACGAAGAATTGCATGAGGCAAAGAGCAGGTGGAACAGTGTAAGAATGACCTGATAGATCTGAATGTAAAAGCACACCTATTGAAAAGCAACCAATCCAACCATCAGAGCAGTTCTCAAAAGACAGTGATGCCTAAGAGAGATCTGGGTATCTGGAAAGAACTACCTGAAAAGTAAAAATTCAACTGAAAGACCTCCTTGAAGTAAAGAGGGGCATAACAGTCACTCCCAGGAAGCTGACGATTTCATAAGGACTTCTATTTCAGGATCCTGTTTTTAGATAGGATGATGGAACAGAAATCGAATTTCTAAGTATGCAATAGTATCAAATTGGAAGAAATAACAAATTATGAGGAACAACATAATCAGATACGGAAGCCTTTTGATCTTTTGAAGATCCAAGTTAATAGATATTAAATGTAATTCAGTGGAAGTATTCACCCATGAAGGAAACAAAATCTCCAAAATGATAAAATACTGCAGTCTGCTGATCAGGGAAGAACTACTTTGAAAATATATTATATTGAACTGATTGCTGATAGAAAGAGAGAGATGTTTGTTGAAAGGAAGGCAGACAGGCATTCTCATGTGAATTTAGCAGTCTCTAACCACATGGCTGTGGTTAGGGTATAACAATCTAAATTCTGTCTCATTTTAGATGTGGAACTGGATCTCTGTGTTTCTGAGATGTCAGGGTCTCTACTAGCTGAGCCACAGTCAACTTCTTGGTTGGAGAAATACAGTGTTTCCAAAGGAGTTTAGACTTTGAAGTAGCAGTCACCATAAGAATAGGGTTGTTCAGATTGATGAGCCTTAGGAGTTGAATTCTAGCCATATGGAAGACTTGGAAAGGGATTAGTCCACACAGACACCTACAGATATAATGTGAGGGACATACAACCAGAACCTCCTCCATCTCTAGAAATATCACTGGAATTCACAGGTATTATCATCATTATGGCAGCCTGCCACATTATATGTTTGTCTGTTTTGAATGCAAATGCATTTGATCATTTGCAGAGCAGGCAGGGTAGGTTTATTCTAGCCAGAAGTGTATAAAGAAAGTCTGATTTTATTAAAATGGACCCAAACCAGACTTTTTTGTAAGTACCAAGACAATTAGAACACAGTACTCAAACCTTAGAAAATTCATAGGGAAAAAGCGTGGAGGGGAGAAAAAGCAAATGTTGTATAAAAATGTTAGACAGATAAAGCAAGTAACCAAAACCAATCACCAGCAGTATCTTCAGATGGGCCAAAACAGCATTTAGTCACAAAGGCAGGGTATAAGTGGCTTTCTAAAATCTTCCTATCCTTTTTCCCCCAGCCTTGGGACCGCCAGGGACAGGACTTAAAACTCTGCTCGACTAGGAGAACAAACAACATCTTCCAATACACTACTGCACCACCATTATGGGAAGCAATGGTTCAAGCAGGCAACACTCTTTTCTAAACTACCCTGAAGCATTGTGGAGGCAAGCTGAAAAGGGAAAAGAAGTGCTATGATTAATGTTTAAAGTGGTTGGGAACTGGGCCAAAAGTGGCAAAAGAATCGCTGATGGAGACAGCATGGCAAGAGAAAGGAGAAAAAGGTGACAGAAAATAAATGGAATGGAATGGAATAAATGGAACAAAAAACCAAGCCAGGTGATATGAGTCTCAGATTCTTTCCAGGTCCTATACTTTGGGGTGCTCATGTGGCAGACTGAATAACAGTCTGAATAACAATTTTTTTTTTTCTGGAGCTGAGAGTCATTTTTTTCTCTTTCCCTCTCTTTCTATGCTGTTTTGCCTTCTTTGGCACAACAGAGAAAACAAAGTTAATAACAAAGAAAGGACTAGATTTCTTTAAAATGTTTTATTGTCAATTGTAATTCAGCTTTAAATGGACTCTTGTCAGTTGGGGAATTGGTCTCAATTATACTTTTTCCTGAATGTGAGAACAGAAAATGTGAACTACAAAATATGACTTTATTTATCAGCATTGTGTGAGCTGTCCTGTGGGATCTCCCCTTTCTTTTCCATTCCACCCTCTTTGGAGTGCTTTTGTTGTTACGGTACCATAACTCAGGACTGCTGTTTATCTGCAGCCTCTTCTAGAGGCAAGACCCAGGAATAAAAGACTTAGATAAATAAATAAATAAAAAGTCTCTGGTTCATGGCTTTGTCTGTGTGCTTGTGTCCATATGCTTTTCTCCTTCTGCTACCTTTCACTAACTAAATTTTTAAAAATATATTCAACTTCTACTATTGTATTGAAATGTCTCTGTCAGTTCATCAATCTATCACAGCTACTACTAATTTTAGTCTTTAAATAAAAGTGAATACTTTTGCTCTGGCTCTTACTATATATACATTATTCCTACAAAAACACCTCGAAAAATTGACTTGCAAGTACTTCGATTCACTTGCTCTTGAACATCATCTGGACCCCTCAGTTCCTGTATAATATGTGTACATATAGGTGCTACTAATCTCTTCCTGAGAAGGAAAGGCTGTTTATGTTGAGTGCCATCCAATCACTTTCATCTTCATCCCAAAAACAGAAACTGCCAGAATCTGGCTTTCAAAAGGATCAGACCTTTGACCAACCTGCCTTTGACCACAGACAGAGGGTGGTTTGAAAGAGCAAAAGAGGAAGTCTGATCTACCCTTGTTCTGCAAAACAGACTGAAAATGCAAATTATCAAAAAGAAGTATGGCTTTACTACTCAAAATATATAAAGGACAATATTAAAGAATGTGATGAAGTGTTTCCTAGACCCTAGGCTCTAAAAAATATGATTCTTCACAATGATATAAATTCCAATATTACACCAAGCATAAATGACCATACTGAATTTGTAAAGAGAGAAAACAAAATCTTACATGGAGCAAGACACTGGCTGATTGGACTAAAAGCAGAGTTACCACCATAATGCTAAACAAGGTAATGCATGGGTTCAAAAGACAAAACATAGTCAGAAAACAATAATTACAATAGAGAATATCATGCCTAGATTTAGGGACAGATTTCTAAAGATGCAGTAATAAACATGGTTAAAAGTATTATAAATACCCCATGAGGTTTTTCAGCCCCTAAATAGCTTTGAAAATCTGATCCACCAGTAATTTTGAAAGTCTTATCCGATGGCTTTTTAGCAAAATATCTCAACACAAAGAGTGCAGAAAGTGCATCTTCAGCCTTAGCATTAGCCACTCTATAGCTAGGTAATTTTCTTTCAGTATTACCATAGTACCTGGAATGCACCAAAGAATCATGATCTACAGTTTTTTAAAACAGAAGTAACTGAGAATGATTTCCTAGTTTGGGGTGAAAATATTGATTATAAAAAGTGTGAAATTATGCAGCAGTCCAAAGAAACATGTCTGAATATCAACCAGAAGAAATCTAATGCAATCAGGATGAAGTTGGAAATGTGTGGACTGTGGATGATGCAAGTAAGGTCATTGAGACTGAGAAAGAGAACTTGATGAGTATTGTGTAAATGGGGTGTTTAATGACTTAACCACTTATTTCCTTGCTTGCTTCTGTTTGTGTTGCCATATAGGAAGCCTAGCAGTCTTAACCAGAAGGTGATTAAAATTTTGGGTGTGAGGCTAGGTAGACAAAGAAGAAGAATATAAATACAAATGTAATATATATTATCACAGAGTATAAACAGCATTGGCTAAGAAAACTAAAACAGCTTTTTTTCATATATCAAAAAGCAGAGACAGAAGTACTATACAGTACTATACTAACCACTACAAAGCTAAACAGAAACGAAGCACAGTGAATTGAAGACTTCTGTGATTTTAGCTTAACAGCAGGCAGTAGAACTTGTGGACCTGTTTAAAAGTAGTTTAAGATGCCTCATATATCTTTGCATATTAGACATTTTGTCAGAGACAAAGATGCATAGAGAAAAGTTTGAGACACAGGGACCGGCCCACCTCAGATGAAAGACTGAAAACCTGGTCCATTCTATCCAGAAGGAGAGTCAGTCGGAAGACATCCATTGTAGAAGAACAAAGGAAGATGTTTTAGGAATGACCGACACCAGGTCTCTTGAGCTTCAAAGGAACCCAAGAAAAGGTGTCATATTCAAAAGAGCAAATGAGAACATGGAAAACAGGTAAGTGGAGTATGTTACATAATACTATATTTATAATGAACCATAAGAGCACAGGGGAATAGCAACAGTGAATAGGACTTATTCAGGAAGGCTCCAAAAGCATCTACTTTTGCTTTTTTTTTTTTTTTAAGTGATAAGGTACCTAATGTTTCATGCATGACAAATTCTCTTTGCCACAACATTCTAACCCAACATAAGGTAAATACTTTGTGATCTTCATCTAAAAGTGAAAATCATATTCCAGTGATTCACATCTAGCATTCAGCATGGTTAAACTGTTGAAAAGTCCCACTATGCAATGCTTGGGAAACCAAGCTCAATGGCAGACTATCCTACAGTATTATCTCTTTTCCTTTTCTGATCAGTTCTGTTCTTGTTGCTGCTATGCTTAGAATACATATTGCTCATAATGCTCTAATTTGATACTCCTCTTTGCTAGTCTGACACGATCAACATCTCAGTGTTCTTTGTTCAATTGCCTGACCAAAAGAAAGGCCTTTTTTTTCCTACGGAATAAGTTCTTGTCCGCTAGGAAAGGCAAGCATGGCCATGGATGCCTCTTCACTGACTGGAGATATTTGCAAAAGTGGAGAGAAAAGCAGAATGGAGGGTAAATATATGGCAGATGCTTAAGGAAGGAGGACAGACAAACTCCTTATGTCATCAGGAAACAGATGGGTTCCCATTGAGGTTCATTCAGGGGAACAGAATCCTCATTTTGAACAGTTTTGAAGCGTTTCCTTTTTGTCTTTCTTGCTTTTTCTAATTGAAATTTCCCAACTAGGCCTCGCTATGGCAGAACTAATGGAAAATAACTGTCAGTTCATCTTTCTTCCAATGAATTGGACCACAAAGTTGGATTTTCTATTTGTTTAAAAGGAAGGACTTGCTCTGCAAGTCCTGGAAGATGCTGAGTGCTCTCAGCTTGATAACTTTGTTGGTCAGTCCATCACTTGGCAGCAGTAAAGGAGCAATTATTTCTGGATTACTCATAGTTTGACAGCTCTCCTTCTGTCCATCTTAAGCAGCCTTTTCCCCTCTCAGTCTGCTTTACCCACATCAGCGTCTCCACACACCTTCTCTTCTTGCTTCTCTTCTGAACTCCGCATTCATAAGTGTATCAGTCTCCAGGTTCTTTCCTTCCCAGGAGAGCTGGGGGATAACAGGGAAGTGTGTAAGGGTGGGTTTCCTTCACACAGAGTTCACAGCCTTAATAATCACTAAAGGCGAATGATTTCAAGACAGCAACATCAATGAGTATGCTAGAGACCCTTCTAGGCAGAGTAATATGGCTAATTCCTCTTCCCTGCCAGGGCATGGCCAGAAGCTGTACACTCCACTGTATCATACAGACTCTACCTTTTGTCATGGTTCTGTAATACTATGACAGACCTCCCTCATGAACAGCATTCACTTTGCAACATGCCTTTTTTTAAAGGTCGAAGTAGTATTTCTAAACAGAGAATCATATATTTTCAAACTGTATTTTGAACTATAAAAATAATACTCTCATTTTTAAATCTCATATTATATTCTAACAAGCCAGTTTACCATTAGACAAGTGAAACATCAAGAGCTTCATGAAAAAGTAACAGAGTAGGAGTTTGGTTGAAGACAGCATTTCAAAAGACACAAAAGACATGCAGTTAGAATTAAACCCATTTTTAGGCTTGTGTAGCTGAAGACTTTAAGCCTAAAAAGAAAACTATGCAGTCTGCTACTGCACTTTATTCCAGACTTTCCTGTCTCTGTGATATGGTGTGTATGAATTATATAATATTAACCAAAATTGAAAGGGATAATAGCAAATATAAGTTTAGAACTGCCTTTCCACCAGTATTCATGATGCTGTACATCAATTAATTCACTGATCAGAATAAAGAATATTATTAATGTTTTTCCTTCACCGATCTTCATTTTCTAAGCAGTTCACTTAAAAAAAAAAGTAGTGTTCTTTCTTATTCATTGCTGTGAGTTTCATATGTTAAACAAAGATAGACCAACCTTAAACCTTTTGATAAATATGATGCTGTGGTAACTGCAGCATTCACTTCGTATCCCATTTCTCCAAGTTCCTGTCAGCCAGATGTCACTTGCAATGCAAACACTAGAAAAATATGAAATAATAATTTCATACATCATCTATGCAAGCACGAGCCAGTCAAACATTCAATACAAATTCAAACTGCTACTACACATAAAGCAAATATCATCCAAATAATATTTAAAATGATTGAAAGGCTTTTGATTTGGAAGTGTATTCTCTTAAGCTAAGTGGTCCCCACGACCATCTAGAAAATTCAATTGTTTCATTTTAAAATGTTTTCTGCCCAAAATTATATCAAATCCTAATGTCTCAGTAGAAACACATGGGATTCGATTGCTGACTGGGCGCCTGATGTCAAAGAGGAATCTAATTTTCCAATGGCATTTCCTAATACTGTCTCACCAAAACACAAAATTGATAAAATTTTAATGGATAATTTTCAGATCAGGACATTAGCCATTGTGCTGGGAAACAGTGCAGGAGAACACCACCATGTAGCATCAGAAAGGCAATGTATCAGAAGACAGCTTGAATAAATATTAATATAGAGCACAGGCCTTACATTCTGCATTTTTCTGTTGTAAGTAGAAGCAAAATTCAGAAGGTAAATTTTGCAGTAACAGGAACATATCTTTCTCTCCTTTTCCAGGGCACTTTTTACAAGCTATCTCTTTTAAAAATATAGGTGCAATACACTACTTAAAAGTGTTCATCTTTTACTAGGGTGACACAGTCAGAGTAAACACAGTCCTCTTCTGATTGAAATCAATTGTGAAAGTCATATTGACTTCAATGACTACATCACTAAACACTTCATATAACAAAATGCTTTTATTATGTAACTCTATAGCAAAAGATTGCAGTGATGGAATAAATGAAATATCACCCTTTTAGACCTCCTGATGGGGCTACGTACTGCAGACACTGAACATAGCACCCACAGCCATGACATAACACAAGATGAAAAAGACCACATTTGACTCCTGCTGACAAAGTTATACTAGGGAGGAAGGCACTCATTAACTGTATTATGTTATCACTCAGTAATGATGCAAAATATGTGTATGGCAATTTGTTATCTTAA
The DNA here is from genome assembly GCF_036417845.1 of Apteryx mantelli. Lineage (NCBI taxonomy): Eukaryota > Metazoa > Chordata > Aves > Apterygiformes > Apterygidae > Apteryx > Apteryx mantelli. The sequence continues at coordinate 25,116,445 of NC_089985.1, read as the reverse complement.
ATGTGCTCTTCTCTGACTAATTTTCCTTTCTATGAAGTTAGGTCATTAATAATGTAAGACTTGAGATGTATTTAGAAAATACAAGTGGACAACTGAAAAAAAAATCAAGTGAAAATAAGATTTTACTAACCTTTGTAATTTACTTTGAATTTATAATGAAAATGTAACACAGTGGAATATGAGGTGAACAGGACTGGCCTGGCTTCCAGGCAAGCATTTAATGTCACTTGTGACTAGCTGGGTTTTGACATACACACACACACACACACACACACGACTGTTTATGCTGATACAGGGAGGTAGAGCAGCATTTATGTTAAGGAGACCTAAACCTACCTTCATTAAGATTTAAGCATTTAAAAAGCTTTAATAAACACCTTTCTAAGTCCTTCAGAACATTAAAAAAGACCACAGCAAAGGAGATCACAGTGATGAATCTAGAGATCTAATCTTGTGGAGAAAAAGACCTGTCCACTTTGCATGCCAAATCTGTCATAGGTTAGAATTTGGCTTTCATGGTGATCTGCAAAACATCGCTGAGGTCCTTAGACTGGTTACAAACTAGGGTTGATCATGTAGCCAAAGACATCTCCTCAGCTACAGCTTTCTCTCCTTTCAGAAATGCTGCTTTACTTCACTCCTCAGAGGCCTGAGCCATCCTGAAGAAAAAAGAAATGAGTATTTTTCTAAGTTATTCTTGGGTTGACTGCATGCTCTCTTGCAGTTAGCCTTGACGTAAGACTTTTCTCGATCTAGTCAGTAAGATGCTTTTGGCACAATGCAATAACCATGCACTGTGGTTGGTATGGCTATTTGGTAACCAAACATACAGCTAATAAGGCTTGGTAGGCCATAGCTTCTTGAACCCCAAGTATGAGTGGAATATGATCACCCCATAATTGTCTATCTCACAGACCATCAGTTAGTTATGCCCTTTCCCAGTCATCTCATATCTGCCCCAACAGCCTCCAAGACTGCCGCAGCCCATCCATCCTCCATTCCAGTCACCCTTGTTCCTCCTGCAATTCACAGGAGTTCCCATTACTGATGTTAACAACAGAAGAAAGGGAAGGGGGAAAAGCAGAGAGCTGAGACTGACAAATTTACTCAAAATATATGTGAGGATGCAAGACTCCCCCGCCCTGAACAGGGCTCTCTTTCTGCCCTTTCCCCCTCCTCTCTCTACGATGAGAAGGGAGTCTCCATTCTTGCTGCTCTTCAAAGGTCATAGAGGAGAGCTCTGTTTGCATACCATAAGGGTGTAACTGGGAAAGGTATCCAGTGCAGGAAAGAAAAGTATTTTCAAACAGGACTTAAATCCTTGAGAGGATTGATAAAACCTGTATTGTCTTGATTTGGCCGGACAGAGTAATGAAATCTAAACAGACTTTTATTAACAAGCCTTTTCACACCCCCTCTGCTCTCATCAGCTGAGCTCAGAACGGAGAGACAGGCTATAATGCAGTAACGCTGAAAAGCTTTCTGTGTGTCTCTTAAATGGACCATGCATTGGTTACCTAACTGTGCATGAGTCCAACACAGCACAGACTTCAGCTTCTGCCAAAATTGTATTACTGGAAAAAAATGCAAAATTGACAGATTTGCCACCCTAAAATCATAACAGCCTAAGAACGAAGAGGAGAGTGAAATGGCCAATTCCCTCAGCAAACTTTGCTGTGAATCCTGGCTGATCTAAATTGATATCCCTTGGTAGTTCAAAGGCCCAGAAGAACTCTTTAATTATCAAATTGACTTAAGATTTTACTTGCAGCTTTGAAAACACCACTGAACTTTTAAGTGAGAAACAGCACATCTGTCAACACCTTTCTAAGTCCACGAATAGTAGTTTCATCCCTCCAGAAACGGTCCGCCTCTTTTCCTCCCCAGAACAATTTTACTTGTCTCAGCACCAGCTGATTCCCTTATTTCTGGTGTTCCTCTCCTAAGACCTTGGACTTTCTAAACAAGCAGATTAGATTGGTATCTATCCAGGAGCTTAAGCCTTTGTGGGCTGTATTCAGAATGCCTGATACTGGGTGGGTAGACCCTGGAGCTAATGGAGAGAAGCAGGCACTACAGAGTTGCTACAGTGGCTGTAAACTGGCAGCTTGAATAACTGGTGCATGGGTACAGCTGTGCAACACAACTACATATTTTGCCTTTACTCAGCAACACATCTCCTCATAACTTGCCAGTTGTTTCCAACAGCAGGCATTTCACCAAGTAAAATCTGAAATTATTACAATAAATTCTTCATAATCACAGTGAAGAAGGAGCCCTGCAGAAATACACAGTGCAGAAAAACATTGTGTTGGTTTCTGCAAGCTGGACTCTGCATCAGCACAAGGATAAATGGCATCATAAATGCTTCATTTTAACATTAAACCTTGAAAATGTGAAACTGGGCATAGACTGGTTTTACATGTTCGCATTCTTTTTGCTTAAATGTTGTTTAGATACATCTGCATCTCCAAGACAAAGTACCTGTTAATTACCTCATGTTTGCATTTTGAGGAGGCAAAAAGCTATGTAAGTGCTAAGTACTATTAACATCACCCTTTTCTATTTTTCTCCTTCAGATTTTAAGTGAATATAATGCTTGTGAAAGTTGTTGGATTGACAGCCTTGGAGACTGAAGTCTAAAGTGCAGCACACCTGCTGAGTCAAACAGAACTAAAATACAGAAAAGCCTCTCACCAAATTTTAAATGCATGCTTCATTTAGTTATTGCTATATGGCTGGGTGTAATAGTAATGCTGAAAATTTTGCTGCTCCCATTTATTTGTTCTAAACATTGGTTCAAAATCTTTCTTTATTTTCTACTTTTAAAAATAATTTCTTTATGATGTGCAGCACTCCAGAGACCTCTTTCCTACCTTCAATATCCTACATTAAAATGGAAGGCTGTCGAGGCATAACTTTACGCTACTGCAGTCAGGTACAATGCTGCGTCCTGGCATTCACTTTGCACATCACAGAAAAGTACATTAGCTAATCTCATAGTTTTAGTACTGATCACACTAAGTGCTTGGCTGCAGAAATGCTGTTCTGTATTATGATCTGAATCTGAAGCCTAGGAGACTTCCAGTGGAAGTCCTATTCCTTTTGTTAGTATTATTGATGTTTCTTAGAAGACTAAGTCAATACTGAACCAACAATCAGCACTTCCTGATGAGGCTGGCATTTTATTTTGGTTATAACACTCTAGATTTCCAGGACTGCACTTTTAACTGCTGAAGTTGTTTGTTTGTTTGTTTTTTAATTCTTTTTAACACACCTAAGGACAAGTCTTACCTCCTGAGAAATGTCTTTTTGCACAAATATGTTCAGCTTGCTTACAAAGTTTCCCCATGCTTTCAGCTAGGATCTCCACTCCTTTCAGGGTACTGCTATTCCTGCTTTCTTGTAAATGAGTTTACTGAATTATATAAACATTTACTGGCTGTAGTTTTTATTCTTTCCTGTTATCCATGGTCTGCTTGCCTCCAGATGGGAGGCACCACATTTCAGATTTAGGAGAAAGACTAGATTCCCATTAAGTACAGAAAGCACATCAGATGCAGAGCACCTGTAGTGTATAGAGCTGCTGTTAACACATGCTGTTTCAGATACTTCCAGAATACTCCTTCACCTGTCTTGAAAGCTTCCAAAAAGCGACTATTGTGGTCCAGGACATTTTTAGTCCTGAGTAACTTCAAGACAAGGCCCCTAGAGAAATTCATTCCTTAATGTTCCCAGCTACTTTCCAGTTCAGGAAGTTTCTCAGGGTTTCTTGCCAGGGCAGGCTGGTAGTTTATGATTTTCAGCCTGTAGTGCTGTTCCTTTCTATTTCATCTTGACTTAATGTCATTAGTCTTCTTTCACAGAAACCTGAGCATTCATTTTCTAATTTATCTAGATGGTACCCTGACAGAAGCTCCCTTGATCAAGACGTTGCCATTTATGTCTCTCCTTCAGTTAATCATTCTCTGAAATGAGATTTATAGAGAAAAACGATTAAATCAAGTGTGACTGCCTTCAAACTTCTTGGCTTTCTAGGATTCTGGATGCTCACTCAGGCCAGGCCCTTTGGAGATGCTGTGCTTACTTTGGTTTATTAAACAGGTTGTTAGGGCTATTTTCCTATACTGGGCAGTGATAGCAGGCTTTCCCACTGGTAAAACTAAGTAAAGGTTTACATGATGCAGCTACGACACCCAGACACCTTGCTATTTGCTACTTCTCCTAACAAGTATCCATCTTTGTCCATTTCTGGTTATATATTAAAAACTTTGAATGCGCCACATGGTAATTTTCTTGTCTTCTTTGCTTCCTGAAAACAGCTATTCTCTATTATGCAAAACGTCTATACTGAACTCCAGGTTCCCAGCTCTCCTGTTTCCTTCAGATCTGGATTTTCTATCACTTCACATATGGGGAGAAGAAGGTAAAAGATTAAAGATTAATTGGAAAGACACGTAAAACAAAGCTTTTTATAAATGTGGTCTAAACCTTATGTCTATCTGCCTCATGTTTCATGGGTCTGATTCTGAATGAAAATCTCCAGCTTGTACAACGCTGCAGGATCACTTCCCAACAAGATGAGCCACCTCATGCAGGTCAAATCTGTTCTCTGCTGCCAGTAGCTATTTGCAAGCTAAATTCTTAGCCCCTGTTTCCAATATGTTTGTGGCCTGGTCCCCAGAAGTCTAAAAGACCAACCGCAGTCAACATCTCCATTTCTCTGACCAGTGGAATTTTCTGCATTAAGAGCAAAGCTCATCTGTGAAGGAGTGAAACTTTCATCAGCCTGACATGATAAAATGAACTGCCCCAAGGATATAAAAAAATACCACAATATTTATCACTTTTCATCTCAATGCAAGGGACATTTCTTTATGACTTTGCTATCAGAAACATATATATAAAATGAACCCCAAACTTACCAAAAGAAGTAGTGTTATAACCACCTTCTCCCAGCTTGGGGAAAAGTAGGAAGAACAAATGACACATGACGGATGTTTAGTCACATTACTTGGTGCAAGGTCAGAAGGTGCTGAGGCAGTACAGTGATAAATGCATTACAGGAACAATTCTCTGAGTGTATTTGTGTGTATAAAATACTTGTAAGACCACATACAGATCTACATATGCTTAGAATAGAGTAAAAAAAAAAAAAAACAAACAACCCATACTACGACTTTTGTAACATCTCGTATGACAGACCTGCATCTGCGGTTAAGTCAGAAACGATCACCCAGCTTTGTCAAATACCACTGATTTTTATGAGAAATTGGTTTACAGCCTGCTAAATTCAAGGCAAACCTTCATCCAATTTCTTGTAGTACAAATAGCTGCATTTAAAACATGTTCTTGCTATTAGGCCTAAAGCATTACAAGACCAAAATGTTCTGTATCTCATCTCAGATTTCCAAACAATCCAATATCCAGGCTATATATAGATAAATTCTTGCTGTTCAATCTCCTAAAAATCAATCAATATTAATGTGTCTGCCTTAAACTTTTAAGGTCATTGTCTCCCTTCTGACATCTTTAACTACATCAACATCACATTATATCATTATAGACTCATGAAGCAATGTACTTTTACATTTTTGCAAGATAATGTCTCTTTTGTGTTTCAGTTTTTATCATAATATAAATCTTGAGATGTCATTTGCATATCTTTTGTTTAGCAAAGGAGACCCCCATTTAAGACTTTGTCATTTTAATACATAGACTTAAAAGTGGATGACTTTTTAAAGAAAATGCACCAAAATATTCCAATTTATTCTTCAACTGAAGCGGCTGCTGCATCAGTAAATTAGTAAATTCCTTTAACAACACACTTGCTAACAATTATGGTCTGCCTGCCTTGGGCTCACTTGACAGTAGGGCTGCCATCTGTTGGGAAGTCCATTCATGGATTTTAAAGGGCTATTTATAGATTTTTATTTTAAACATTGCAAAATACCTCTTTGCTCTTCACCCTTCCATCTACTCATTTTGTCTCTCCTGCCCTTGCTTCATCTTTCTTTCCACCCTGCTGAAGAGCATCGTTATACTTCCAGCTCTCTGCACCACCAGCCACATCCACAGCAAAAGGCTTTCAGGCACGTTCATTTCTGAGGCAAGACTGGCCCACTTTCAATGGCTGAGGTGGTCAAGCAGAGAGGAGGGAGGGCACTTATGGAGAGGAACGGACAGAAGTGAACGGAATCAGTCAAGAAATTCAAAGCAGCCATGGAGGAAACAAAATCACAACAGTGAACAGGAAGGGGATGCCAGGAGCCCCAGCTCTGGATAGGTGGATATTTCATGAATTCCTTCAACAAATAGGGATCCTCTAGGGAAATTCAACACTTGGCAATCTTAGTGGATAGTGGTGCTGCAAAGAAAGCATAATGTTCACCCCTCTGGTAAATTCAAGTAATTAAACCCCTTTAAAAAAAGACCCTCTTAGGCTTTCTGCCCAGTAAACTCACAGTGAAAAGCAACTTTAATAAATGTTATAAATCTCCCCTCTGAGCCAACAGGAAATTCAAATGTTTGCATGTGCAGGAGCTAGGGAGCTGCTGAAACAAAAGTAAATGTGTATATTAGAATATGTTATGCCCATACTCTGAGTGGATTGCAGCAGAAGCATGAGGCCCACCAACACAACAGGGTTTTGAAAGGATCCTTTCTGGTGCCACCCCCGATCCACTTTGGTTGTGTTACACCAGAGTTCTCCTGGGCTTGGGAGTGGACAGATCTGTTTAGTGATGAGTTTGCTGGCTGGAAGAATTCAGGGTTACTTCTTATCATACAACATTATTGCAAAGTAGTTTTGAGTTTCAGACATAAAACTAAATTAAGACATGGCAACAAATATCTGCGGTTTATAAAATCAAAAGATCAAAGAAAGGAGACTGCAGAGAATTTCTGATCAACACCCTGACAAGGGGTGTTAGTTTTAATAAACAGTAAGAATTTTAGGCCATTATGTAGTATGAGATGCAGTCTCGACTGTGTTTCTAATTTCCTTTCTTGCCTTTACTGCTGTTATATAAAGCTCTGTAGTGACGAAAAACATTTATTGAAAAAGCCTGAGTGCACCATTTGGGATTACATTACTTCATCTGCATGGAGCATTCCCAGCCAATGAGAAATATTTCCCTCTCCTCCCTCCATGCTGCCACGAGCTCCAGGCACATTCTGCTTGTGGGACAAAGTGCTGGACATAGATGCACTTGTGTAAGTGAATAAGGATTTTGTTATTAGGTCTGAAGACTAAATGATCGTGGAATGTTGTTAGTTTGGGTTGTTCTTTTAAAGCTGTAGATAAATATACCCAGAGCTTTGCGCACATTCTTTACAATGAATTTAAGTATATAAAAACAATAGATATTTGGCTACATAACCTATGAGAAGGTTTTCTGCAAAATTTCTGGTAACGTGCTTTCTACCATGGCTATGAAAACTACACTTTTTTGTGTATTACACACTCCACAGACTTACAAAAGCACAAAAGACCATGAAAATTAAGTTGAGATGAAGAAAAAACAAAGGATGGATGGAAGGATGGACAGAAGGAAAGACCGAAATAAGTTATATTTGTTGTCTGAAGTATTCACAGGAATCAGGCGAGAGGCATGCTCATTCTTCCAGTCTTAATTTTGGAGGCCTTTCAGTTGGACATAAAGGGAAAAAATATTTAGGTGAGAGAGCTCTCTGTAGGTACCCTTGAAAAAAACTGGGAATTAATTATCTGAGTACAAAATGGAGGCAAATAACTCTTCTCTCTTCGTTATAATGACTCCATCTGTGGCTTTCAACCGACAGTATTTTTCCTTAGGGGATTGTTAAGATTATTAGCAATTATTACTAATAAATCATTACTATTAATAATGGTAATTATCATTCAAAGACCCCAGTCATAATCACTGTGGAGAACCGTATAAACATAGAGAAGACCACAGCTTTACAACAGACAGCACATCCCAAGCTCACAGCAGGTAATGAGTGACGAGCACAGAGCTACACTCCAGAGAGCACTGTATTCACCAGCCTTCATCCCCAGCCTGCCAACGGCAGGATCAGATCCACAGTGTTTGTCCAGTTTGTCCACAGGCAAATGACTGCATATGGTCAGGGAAAATTTTAGCAACTATTTTAGTTTGCTTTAAAAAACAAAACAGTATCTTTTCTAACTTTTAGGATTTGGGAGAACTGGTAGAATCATACAGTCTCACGTCTAGTCCCGAGAAGATCTGGTTGTGTGATATCTCTGATCACATTAAATACTCTCTATGAAAAACAGTGTAGATCCAGACCCCAAATAGATCACGGATGCGTGGAGAACAGTTCAGCTGTTACAGATACTCCACAAAAAGGCAAAAAGTTTTTTCCAACACAACTGGCTTGGCCTGTCTCCCTATTCAATAATGTGGTAGTTTTTCACTTGACAGACTGCTAGAATGATCAGCAAAGCTCCCTGTTACATGATAATTTCAAAGGTATGCTCAGAGTGGACAAACCCTAATTTTCCCATTTTTAACATTTGTTTTCCAGGCTTTCCATCAAGAAAAAAATCTTCCCTTCTCTCTTTGCCTCTTCACATTAGCTCTACAGTCATCTATCGACAGTCATCTGTATAGCTCATCCATCTTGCTTTCCATCTTCAGACTCATGACACAGTTGACAATTTCTGGTCTGGTTTTCCACTAAGATACGTATAACTGCATTTGTAAGCAGATTTTATAACGTTCCTTTTTTAAATGATGGTCTTTTCTCATCTTAACATGACATCTGAATCACAGATCTGTTTTTTATAAATATATGTATTTCCTTAGGTGTGTGTGTATACATATATATACACACACACATACATATAGTTATTATATATGTATATCATTACAAATGAAGAGATGATTCTGACAAAACATGAAGCAAAAACTGTTCATGCCCAAGAAACAATATTTGCAACTGCAGTCCTGAATACACAGCGAAAGGTATGAAAGCTTGGATAGTTCTATTACAAAGCAAAACATTTCCCAATGTAACATGCTGTAGCTATGTTTCTTAGGTATTCTGTTGATCAGGGGGGTCACCACAAGAAACTCAGCACTACCTTAGCAAAGGCGACCAGAAACACTCTGCACAAAAGTACCTTTCCTTCTGCATTAGACAAGGAATTGCAGGATGCACCCTTACAAGCATGTCCATCAAAATGAAGAAAATATTTTTGTAAAACTATATTTAAGAACTTTAAAGCACTCCAAAACTGAAAGAAGGTGGTTATCCAGCCTCTTTATTACCCTGGCATTATATCCACTTGATTTCTGGTACAATCCAGCTGCAGCTGAAGTTCAATAAGCAAACCCTGATTCTTGGCTATCCCAGACACCATGTATCAATTTACATGAATTTAACAACAGTGCAGGGCTAAAAAAGATAAGCATTCAGGGCTGGAAATGTCTAGTAGCCACACAGCACTGGTGTCAAAGATAATATAACAGGCAGAGAACAGCCAGTCAGGCCACCTCTGTCACCTTATGTACAGAATCTTTTCCACCACCTCATTCCCAAACACCAGGCAGGCCTGACTGGCCATGTCTGACTTTGCAAAGAAAAGTCTACTCTATAAGTCGTTCTGGTTGATTAGGTCAAGGATATTTTAAATTAATCTTACCACAGGTAAGGAAGGTACTTACTAAGAAGGGAAAAAAGTGCATCAGGGAGCGTTCTATTCATTTGAACTATGCAACTTCTGGTTTTGGTATACAGTTCATTTTTTTTAAACTAGAATTTCATGAAACAGTTTTGGTTTTTTTTCCCCTACAGTGGAACAAAAAACAAAAATTCAGTGAAGATATGCTTTGGATCTGAAATTCTGTATGATAATATTTTGGAAATTTTCAGTTTTGTCTCATGAAAATTATCTTGGTATCATATGCTCCAATTGCTGCATCAAATCTCAAGAAATTCTTCCAGATTTTCATGAAGCAAGTGAGTTTCCCAAAAGCCAAAATGAAATACAAAAATACAAGTTTTGAGATTTAAGCCACAATGTCATTTTGAAGTTTGCCCATTTCTACTAAACAAAGCATATTTAGTGCCCTTGTTCTGGATCAGTCATTAAAACAGACATAAGACCAGTTCTTTGCTCTGTTGCTGTTTGAGACCTTGTCTACCTTGAAAATTTTTGCTGGATCCTTAAACATTAAGTTAGTCAGAGAGAGTATGACAGACAAGTTGCTATTTCAGACTAGAAACAGCACCTGGAGGGCCAAGACCTTTCACAGTTTAATAGTGGACAGAGAATCACTGTAGCGATCAGGGTCATGTGGTGGGTGAGGCAATCACGGATACTGAAATATCAGATGTCACTGTGACAGCTGTAATAACCAAGGCTTGCTTACTTCAGCCAGAAAATATCCACAGAATATGGTGAATACAGTATACTGCAGTATCTACCTCTTCTCCCTTTGTTTCATGCTATAAACATTTTAACTCCTGAGGCTCACTGCGCAAGAACAGAGCAAACAACCTTCACCCTATGTTTTATATGGTAAGGGATGCGCGACAGGTAGGGAACTTTTTTTCAAATCTTGAGAATTCAGCAGAAAAGTTATTATTTGCTTGTTATTGACAATTCACTCCTCTGAGATAAAATAACTTAGTTACTAAAGGATCCCAAGGAGACAGCTGGCAGTGATGAACAGAACAACTCTCCATCCACAGCAAATGTGCATCATAAAACAGGCACCACTGGATTAAAAATAACCTTAATCTGTTTAGTATACACAAAGGCAGCCTAGTCAAAACACTTCAACAATGATTTAAAATCTCAAGTTAGAGGCCAGTTTGAACCTTCAGGGAAGCCTTCTCTATTCATAAGGAGCTTAACTAATCATAACTTTCCATGACTTATCAGAACTGGATGCAGTATGTCGCAGCATGATAACCGAGCTCTGGAAATGCAACAAAAGATGCCTTTTTTTACAAAAATAACGGTGAGACTAAACCCAAAATTTTAATCTTTGAACTTCTGGGGGGGAAACATCCTGTCACTCATGAAGTGTTTCCATTAGCATGGAGGGATGGTAGCTGGGCAGCGCCCAGGAATGCGGCCCAGCTGAGTGACGTGCAGGGAAGTGCGCGTACCACGAAAGGCTCAGATCCCCACAGTTCAGCCCCCGGACGCTGCGTTTGGCACGTCGGGAGCAAACAAACAGCTGGTATCAGACCCACGTATTTCTGTAGAGAGCTAACAACAGAAAGGAGTACCAGGCTACATGAAACATAGTATTACTTTTACTTGACTTACGTGCTCAATATTAACAATCTAGTGTTTAAGAAAGCATGCAGTATTAATCTTTTAACATGCTATGTACTATAGCTGTATGAAAGCTTCAGAACGAGGGTTAATGGGGCCCAAAAAGGACCAGATTTCTATCTGTACTTTCTTCAATGTAGTTCCAGATGTGCTGAGACCTCAGCCGAGACCTGCAAGTATTATGTATGGCTTTCTTTTATCTTCCAGGAAAAAAAAAGAAAAAAAAACACAATAAAAGAATGAATCAGTGCCAAACATTACAAGAAAGGCTTAATAAATAAAGCCCAGGGTCAAAATGCTGCTCTTATTTGCCCTGAAATATATCACTGAACTTCTGTATATTCATATTTGTTTACATTATAAATGTACTAAATTAGCTAATTATAGTGATCATAATTTACAATTAAAAACAAACAGTTAGAAATTTCAAAGGCTTTCAATATCTTTTCTTTAATCATTCACCCAGGCTCAAAATATGCATTTTTTAGATTAAAGCATTAAAGTTGCTAATTATATTCTCAGAACTAACAATTATTTCTTTACCCTTTTACTACCTTCTTCTGGCAACAAAAAAATGTCAGCACTGATTTAATTTTTTGTTATTACAGGATTAAAAGAAGTTTCTAAAATGCAATTAAATGTGCCCTATAGCTATAGTAACTTTCCTATCAGCATCCAAAACCTCTTCGCTAAAACAACAGCATAAAAAAATTATTCAGACTTTCTAGACAGACTTTTTTCTCCTTTTATAACACATTCCTTTGGTGATTATCTCCAATGACAACTCAACCATCTTAATGAGACTCTGCACACATCTAGATCTTGGTGAAAGTAGATTAATAGGAGAAAATGAAAGTTAAAGAGGCTGTTAAGAGTGCAAAACCCTGCACATGTCAAGCACTGGTTCTTCACCTTTGGGAGCTTGGTTCAAGTTCACCCTGAGGCCCTAAGTGAAAAGTTCAATAGTCTCAACTATGTCCCTGCTTGATATATCACAAAATCAATTATTTTATGGTGGTACATTTGGTAACCTATGCTCAGAGAGAATCAAGCTTTTTCCCACTGGGAATTCACCAATTATCTACTCAGTGAATTATTCTCAGATAAAATAGAAATACCTGCTGTCAGCAGGAGTTTCTCATTATACTGCCTATCAGTTTAGTAGTTGATCTGTTTGGGAACACAGTGCTGTTGCATTTAGCCCATGCACCATTAGCCACTATGTTATCACAGGAATGCATGGTGACAGGACACCAAAGCATGATTCAGTGCCCAAATTTGCACTGTTTTGGAGAAGAGAAATAGTCTTTGCAAGTAACCAAAATTATGCCAGAGAAAAATTGTAGCAGGGCATTTTATTATAAATTTAACAGTTCTTCAAGGAATTAGCTTGTTTTAGGTAGCCCAGAATGGTAAGGTCCCAAGTTTAATTTTCATAGCTGTGAACATCATTTTCTAATAGCCGTCAACAGCATACATGGTCTAGGCCACAGGGGCACATACTATTAGTAGCACTCTGAGATCTACATTTTGTGTTATTTAATATGATATGCCTGCTGTTGAAACTGATATATTTATATTAATTACTTGAAATTATCTCCAATTTAAATATATAGGGTTTTCATAAAAGTGAATACCAGTCTGAAAAATAAATTCAAGACACTGGGTGGCTCAGATATGGAATATGCACTCTGTACGCTGGTGCCTGACTGTTTAAATTCAGCCCCATTCATTGCGAAGTACCACTTCGTACCCTGCCATGGTCTGTCCAAGCTAAGCTCAACTTGCTTAGCCTAATTCTCAGTGGTCAAAATTTTGTTTCATAAAACCATCATCAACACAATTAACGTTAACTAGCATCCTCTGCCAGATTCTGCTAACGGCCTAGGTATAGGTGTTCATCACCTGTGAAAGATCTCTCAGTCCTAGGACCAAGGCGTATGAACAGGAAGCCAGTGCTGACACTGTCCATGCTGTAGTTATTCTGTGGACTGTCATTTGTTTTAGAGAGACATCTTTCAGGTCAAACTATTCCAGAAGTTTTCTGTAGCAGACAATTAAACAAAATTTCGATCTTATTATCTTTAAGACAGAAATGTCTAGATATTGGCTGTGGAAATGGTGGGGGCCCAAAGGGAAAGCTCAATGTGGAGAGATAAAAAAGACAGAGACTGCCCAAACAAAAGATGGTGTAATAGCTGTAGACCAGATAACAAATGGTAGAAAGCCAGACAGTCAAAATTCCTATCTACCCTTACACGTAATACAAGAACATAAGGACATACACTGAACGGACACAAATTTAAAAACAATGCAAGGATGAGTTTTAGTCATGCTGACATCTTACTGCTGCTCAGCTAATTCACACTTCCCCATCTATAAAATGGGGATAATATTCCTGGCTCTCCCCATGCAGATGAACTCATTGGCGCTTGCAAAGTATTCAGATAATGCTGTAGTGAAGAATGCCATTGAAAACAGTAAAAAGAACTGAATAATTCCAAATGCAACGCAGGTTTGGATTACATTAACTGGCACAGTGGACAATAAATAAGGCCTAAGACTACAGACTAAGCAATGAAGTTAAAAAGAACCATTCAAGACCTTCCTTTCTCCCTGAAAATCATCCCTCTTGAGCACAAAATGAAGCAAAAATAATAAGTGATTGTGCAAATGAGGATGTTATCATACCATACCCCTCAAGGAAGCTGACTTAGGATTCTAGGGCCATCCTGTAAATCGAGAGTGCTGGATTGTGCAACCTGAACGACTTGCAATATATTTTTTAATACAGTTACAAACAAGTTATCATTTCTACAAAAATAACCTGTTTATTAAATTTATTGTTGGCAAAATAAATGTGAAATGTTTTCATTCCTCTCTAGAGAGATGCAAAAGATTTCATTCATAGCCTTCAATTCTGTGAGCATTTAGTCGTTCCTCACAGGAAAAATGCACTGCTAGGAGCATTTCAATGCCACTGTAAATGCTACATTCCTCTAGTGAACTCTATCAACAAGCCCACTCAATGCTCATGCTTAGTTTACTGTGCCTTGCCCAGCAGACTCCTTCTTCATCAGGACCAGGAATACGCCCATTAAAACAGCAATGAAGAATGATGGGACAATTCAGAATTTCACAAGTGCAGAACCTAATGTACCTGCTCTAATTTAAGAAGGCCTCTGGACAGTCACCAGGACAAAATCTTGATGGAAGGATTTTGAAGACTGAATAAATCATCTAAAATAAAACAAAGGAGTAAGCGTACCAGAAGTTCTAATACATACTTTATTTAATGTGTAGTGCTGAATAAAGGGGATTTACAGCTGGTTCTAAAAGCTGATCTTTCTTTTAGAGTATAGCATGCTTTTTCATAACAACCCAGTGGGAATATTTATTGATATGCACATAGATTTGAAAACATAAATTTCCAAGGTAAAGTTCTGGATGAGATGGATACAGCATAAATTGCCCTGGTCATATCTGACACCAGTGTGCTAGATGAGATGTACTGGGATGTGTCGAAAGGGCCAAAGCAACACCATGAGATGCTGCATCTAACAGAAGGGAGCTCAGGCGTCTGCACTTATCCTGATATCCTCTCCCACTACGTGATCCCCAGCCATTGGCATCATTTAGAAACTTACAGAGAGAAAGTTAATTCTTTTATACTGTGAGTTATTTTGGTAAAGTGACTAGGCGAACATCATGAAAAAAGCAAGTGCTATCACTTCCCAATCTACAGGTTGCATATTCCCTCCAGTCATTCCTTCCAAACATTTCCTAACTTGGAACTGGCAATAAGCAGTCCCTACTCCTGTTGATGGTATGATCAAGCAGGTACTAGTACGACAGTGATTTGTCCTAGTAGAGCTATTCATCTCTGCTTGGAAGGGAGGACAGAATTACTTTCTAGAGTTTGTCCTGAGGTATCAGTAAAGTTTAGAAGGGAGCTGCTGAGGATAGGATACTCAACTGTCCCAAGGTAACAATCCAACTTCCAAGGACAACATGGAAAATGGGAACGTTACAGAAAAAACAACACACATCCCAAGGTTCTGTTTGGACCAAAAGTCATAAGCCTTTGGAACGAAAGTGAAGCAGGATTCATCATTACTTTTGTGTGCTTTCTTTCTTGAATAATTCTTAAAAGTCAGTTTAAAGATGGATGTCAGCCCCACACACGACTTTTTTCCAGAGTTGTAGGAATTTGGATCTGAGGCTTTAATATGACTACAATTCTGATTTAACATTTGCGACCAGATAGGTGAGAACAGAAGAGTAAGAATGAGAAGAAAAGCTCTCCAAGAGGCTGTCTGCAAAGTAAATGTTAATGCTCAGTAGAAGTACTGCCCATAGTGAATATTTTTGAAAATAAAAGTGAGAGCTTAAAATCTACAAATTCCATATGCAGCTTTAAAAAAAAATCCAGTTACATTTTTACATGTGGCTTTAGAAACACGATACCTATGTCTTGAAAACACTTCCCTGGAATCTTTGAATTATCTATTTAATACAATCAGCCTGTTCAGAATAAGGCTCAATGTGAGCTTTTCCTCCCATCCTGCTAGCATGCCTTTATCTGCCCGGGGCAGCCAGCTGTTGCAGGTGACATGCAGTTATGCAGTCTCCCGGGCCATTCAGGACTTGGTATCGCCACTGCAGGCAAGAAGGGTGCCATCTGCACTGAAGGCAGGCTGCCCAGCCATGTCCAGACTGAGAGCATCTGCAGGTCAGCAATACTATTCATAGCAGCTATCATTCTCAAAATTCACTGGTAATCCTCCATTCAGGCTGAATTTGGTCACTTAAATGACATCAAACATATTTGCTCTATGAATAAATGATTCTTAAACCAAAAGGTTTTCAAACTGTACATGCAAAAATTTTCTGCATGATACATGAAATGGACCATGTATTCAGCCGCAGTGGGGCTAAGATTTCTATTTCAGCGAACAGTAAGGAAATTCTATGAAGGAATTTCCCAGGTCTCCTGTCTACATATCAGTGACTATATCTAGAGTTAAAAAGGAGGGGAATCCATTACAGAGAAAGTCCGCGGCATAATTAGGAAACAATCAACACATTTTCTTATGCTGATTTTTTCTTCACTTTAAACTGCTTCATTGACTTTAATTAAACTTGCCCCAGGCTTATGAATCTAGCAAGCTGCTGAAACACTTAAAAATTAAATAAAATAAAATCAGCTTTCTTGGCAGAAGGGTTTTCACCAGCTTGCTCACCTGTACCAAACTTCTGATTTAGAGGATTTTTAAATGATTAGAAATGTTGTATGTGATACTGCAAGGCTCTTTGTTGTTTTTGCTTTTGAAATAAAATGACCTCCCACTGCCACAGTAAGAATCGCAGAATTAAATTGTTGGGATTCTCTCCACTTCCCTAGAGTCAGTGCAGAATTCCTTTGCTGACTTCTGAGAAAAGGTATAAAGCTGCCTTCCCCAGCTTCGACACCAGCCCTACTCCTGGTTTTGCCAAAGGCCAAAGAAAAAGAACCTGCGACATTTAGAATACTGGCAATTTCCATACCAATAGCTCAGGCCAAGGTCAGATATATACGGCAAGGACTTTGGAGGAATAAAACAGATTGCCTGTGTCCTGCTCCAGCCTGGGCCTGACTCATTAGAATATAATCAAAAGTTGTACGAATGAGACTGAATGGAGTAACTTATAGAGCATGATCATCAAGAGAAGTAATGGAAGGTGGGAACAAACTGTTTGTCTGCTTTATCTATTTGATATGGGAATATTTATTCTTAAAACTTGCTTCAATTTTTCAACCCAAAATAGATACGAGTTAATCAATTACTTATTAAGTGTATGCCAGAGTATATCTTTTTATTTACAAATACACAGTGAGGAGACAGATATATACCTAATGGACAGCTGGATGCACTTTTCATACTGCTGTGTTCAAGGAAGTTGCAATATCCCTAGATTAGTTTAGGTAGGGCAGAGATTAGCTGGGGAAAGCCAAAATAACCTTACTTACTGAAAGAATAAGAGATAATTATTTACAAATACTGTTTTTGTCTTATCTCTACAGTAGTTCCCTGTCATAGCATCTTGTGCTTCTACCTTTTTTCTTGATTTCCCCTTCCGCTTTAGTCCATGTTAGTTCTGTTCCCTAGTCACTTCTCTTCAAATGTTTACAAGGTGATTTGTAAATCGCCAGATACAGAAAATACTGGGTGTTACAGGAAAATCGAGGCGGGCAGCAAAGAGAGAAATTTTCTGACTGTACCAAGCATGTTCCAGCCTGGAGTCATCTAGTTTCATTAGACAGTAACCTTCATTTTATTACGATACTAAGTAAAATCAGTTTTAGTTAGAGATGGGCCTGAGTACCCCCAAAACATTGGAAAAGCTGAGGTCTGTCTGAATACTTTACAATTTGGCCTATCGTTGTTTTGTGTTGCTGAGACACATATTCTCTGTTTTCTCCCAGGAATTTCTTAGAGACAAGGGAGATGACTTCGAAACCCTTACTTTTATGTCCAGAAATGCTATTAAAGCAAAATACCTTCTGCAAAAATTCCAAACTTTGCTAAGAAATTATAGAGCACCAATTACTTGCATCTCTTTTCTTTCTCTGACGCAGTACCGTGGAGTGGTTTAGCCATTAATCTGAGGCTCAGGAGACTTGAATTCAATTCTTGAACAAATTATTAATTTCTGCTTTTTTCTGCACACATCCTCATAAGAGAGCATACTAAGCCCTACTGCTCTTGAAGCTTGGCTGAAACATCTTCACTAAAGTCAGAAAGATTTTCATCAAGTTTTTTGACATTGGGATCAACCCTATATATCTGTGAACAGGATACATATATAATATGGTAATTACTATTAGTTGTATCTTGAATATGCACATAATCCATTTAATGCTGATGAAATGTGAAGAGTTTTCCAAACAAACTGGTATACATATTACACAGAGCAAGCAATTTAAAATAAGATACAGCTTCTATTTGTGTCAACTCAAGCTGTTTAATACCACAGTAGTATTACACCATAGTTCATGAAGCTCTTCCTTCACCAAAAATATCTTTGGGAACTTTACATTAACTTCAATAGATGCCAGAACAGGCCCTAGAGCAGGAAATGAAGAAATATACTGTACCCAAATGAAACTGCAGTGGGAATTTAGGTAGGCAGAATGTAATTATTCACATTGGAATCTGGCTAGAGCTCTAGGTTAATATCCCTGTTCCGGCAAAAATATCGTAAGATCCATAATTACCAAGGGTAGCAGGGCTGCTGGCTCACCTCTCACTCAAAAGACAAGACAAAAAGGAGAATGATCTGCTGGGACTTTGATTTGATGTTGAGTAAAAGAAAGGAGTGACATTTACTTCACCCGCAACACTTGCCAAAAAACAAGATGCATTAAGTAAATAATCACCTTTTGGGGACCTTCATCTAGAAGATCGTCCTTTCTTGTGAAATAAAGAGGGTTTTTGAAAAATGAGAAACTCAGCTCTTTGCTGTGAAATGCAAACAAACATTTACCACTTAGACATCCATGCAAATCCAAAATGCATAGTTTTCCTTATTTTGTGGACAGTTTTAGGGGACAATCTCTGGAAATTAGTGCCTCTGCAAAATGCTAACACTGACCATTTTTATATTCATTGATGCAGATGAGGACACCAAGAAGCACTGAAAAAATAATGGTTTCTGTTGCAAATGCACTGAATGGTAAAATAACAAAAACTTTTCAAATCTCGTAATAGAACTGCATTACATTCTAGCAAAGTGGATCCATTTCTGAGGTGGAACATGACAGCTTTTTAACTTGCTACAACAATATGTGACAGGAAGAATACTATATTCAGTTGATACCGTAGGGCGATTTATGGAGGCAGAATGTAATAATATAAATTGAGTTTCAGAAAAGACACTGTGACTAATCTTACAAAAAATGCTATGGGATGTTTAATAATCCTGGTGGGTCAGAAGTTGTTCTTCAAAAAAATTCTTTTAAGACTGATTGCTATTAAAGTATGTACTGCATTTGGTTCATTTTTCATTTAACTATGTAGTCTAAAACTGCTGTCAAGTGCAAATACTTGAGTTGTAATTGAATACCCATACAAATGCAACAGAGTCACCAGCTCTCAACCAAAACTGCAGAATCACAGAAAATCCAAGGTAGCAGATGCCCTCTGAAGAGCCACAAGATGAGCATCTGTCCCCATCTCCTTAGCTATCCCTAAAACTTCTCACTGGTGTTTACAGTGCTCCATTAATCAAAAACAGGCGGGAATCAGACGGCATCCCAAACCTCCTTTCTTGAATTCACTCTCTAATCTTCCCCCTAAGCTTTGTCATAGCCGCTGCCTCCTTTCAGCATTTAAAGCTATGACACTTATTCATTAAGCTGTGAGTGATAATTTTGAGGAGACTGAAGTGAGCAGAAGGGAGGGGAGAAAACAACGCAGACCGTTAAAGGGCTTCACCCAAATCCCTTCAGACATTAGTGCAGAGACTTTGCTTTACTTCCCCTGATGTTGGATTGGAGGCCTCGTTCAAAAGCACAACGAGCCTGCTCAGTACTCACCTCGCACGTCTGGAGGAAGGCGGCCAGGCGCACGCGCGCTTCATGTCCAGAGCTGAAACTCGGCAATTTCACACACAAATGGCAAGAAGCAGAGGCCGCTGCCGGGCCCGGCCCGGCCCAGCCCGGCCCGCTCCGCCGCGCCCCGCGGCCTCCTCCACCAGCGCCCCGCGGCGGGGCAAGGCCAGAGCCAGGGCCAGGAGCAGGGCCAGGGCCAGGGGCAAGGCCAGAGCCAGGGCCAGGGCCAGGGCCAGGGCCAGGGGCAGGGGCAGGGGCAGGCCGCCGCCCCGGGGAGCGCGGTGCCCTTGCCGGGCCACGGCGTGGCGCAGCTGAGGGCCCCGGGCTGGGCTGAGATGGCGGCTGGGGCCAGGGGCAGGGCGAGGGCCGGGTTTGCCCTCAGGGCCCTGATGCTGAAGAACAAAAAACAGCAGAGAGAAATACAAATCTTCCACTAGTTTTAGGCTCGCCTTGTTTTCATGTGGTATTTTCCCTCGCGTTTTCTTTACCATGTAGCTAGCGGTGTCCCCCAGGGGTCAGTACTGGGTCCAGTCTTGTTCAGCTTCTTCATCAATGACCTGGATGAAGGCACAGAGTGCACCCTCAGCAAGTTTGCTGACGATACAAAACTGGGAGGAGTGGCCGATACACCGGAGGGCTGTGCTGCCATTCAGAGAGACCTGGACAGACTGGAGAGGTGGGCGGAGAGGAACCTCATGAAGTTCAACAAAGGCAAGTGCAGGGTCCTGCACCTGGGGAGGAATAACCCCCAGCACCAGGACAGGTTGGGGGTTGACCTGCTGGAAAGCAGCTCTGCGGAGAAGGACCTGGGAGTGCTGGTGGACACCAAGTTAAGCATGAGGCAGCAATGTGCCCTTGTGGCCAAGAAGGCCAATGGTATCCTGGGGTGCATTAGGAAGAGTGTTGCCAGCAGGTCCAGGGAGGTGATCCTCCCCCTCTACTCAGCCCTGCTGAGGCCACATCTGGAGTACTGTGTCCAGTTCTGGGCTCCCCAGTACAAGAGGGATGTGGCACTACTGGAGCAAGTCCAGCGAAGGGCTACAACGATGATTAGGGGATTGGAGCATCTCTCTTATGAGGAAAGGCTGAGAGAGCTGGGCCTGTTTAGCCTGGAGAAGAGAAGGCTGAGAGGAGATCTTATCAATGTGTACAAGTATCTGAAGGGAGGGTGTCGAGAGGATGGGACCAGACTCTTTTCAGTGGTGCCCAGCGACAGGGCGCGAGGCAACGGGCACAAACTGAAACACAGACGCTTCCATCTGAACATGAGGAAAAACTTCTTCACTGTGAGGGTGACAGAGCACTGGAACAGGTTGCCCAGAGAGGTTGTGGAGTCTCCTTCTCTGGAGATATTCAAAACCCGCCTGGATGCGATCCTGTGCAATGTGCTCTAGGTGACCTGCTTGAGCAGGGGGGTTGGACTAGATGATCTCCAGAGGTCCCTTCCAACCTCAGCAATTCTGTGATTCTGTGATTCTGTGATTCAAAATCTCCTCAGCCGTGATTTTCAGCCCTGATTTCAGATTCAAACACTTTTCAGTTCCTCGTTGTTAATGAGAACAAATGAAAGAATAATATTTGTGCTTTTTCAAAGACTATCCAGATGGGCTGCCATCCACTTATATGGTATCCATTCCTTGGCTTCACAAAAATCCAGTATTTTTGTAGCTCTGGAAAATTTGCTCCACCTAAAGGTTTGGCTAACACTACCATTTTCATCTCAGATTTTGGGCTCCCTGTAATACCATAAAATTTTGTTAAGAAATCCACAAGTTCTTTTAAAAAATTTTCTCGGAAAATGAATAGATGTTTAATGTATACAGTATGTCAGGTCTGGTCCCAACGTCTTTGCTACGGCGCTCAGCCTTTTCCACCACGTGATACAGTATGTGGCAGGGACCACCCTGGAATTAATTTTTTCACTGTATTTCACATTACCTCTTTGTTAAGTTTAGTAGTAGCCTTCAACTCCATACGGTAAAATATTCCTAGACACTTAATACCCTGTGGTTTTCAATCTATATTTAAACCCTGTCTTATGCACTGATTGTACAATATGTTCAGGGACATAAACTCCAACTTACCTCAGTTTATTTGCCATTCAGTTTTGCTTGCAAAACCCTCAGCTAGCTTCCACATATTTTTCTTTTAATGTTCTAGGAGCTGAAATAAAAGGGCATTTATCTTGTATGATACTTATTAAAGGTAAATAAACAATGCATAACAAATAACTTAGAAAACTATTCTGTTTGCTAAATATGATCATGAGTTCTTTGAATTTATTCAACATCCTGTGGTTGTTGCATTTTTACTCCTTGCTTTTGAACTTGTCTACTTCAAGTGCTCAAAAGTCATTAGCCCATCTATGTAGTACAGCTTTGATGAACGTGCCTGAGCACATTTACAGAAAGTGATTTTTAATTTTTTTTTGCCAGTGAAATTTGATCATGTAACTGTGGTGATATTAATACCTGTCATGGTTTTGACAATAAACATCTTTGCAGTGGTTCCTGAATTAGTTGTAACCACACTTGGAAGTACCACTACACCAGAAAAGTCGAAGCAGCACAACCTCATCAGTGCAGTGCTATCTCTAATTAATTACCATAGTCAGGATGGAGGACACAGTATTTTAGGTGCAGCATCATGCAGCTGTGGTTCATTTGCATTAGGAATCCAAGCTAGTAACTCCTTATGCTGCTTGCTCATTCCCAATGGATGCGTGTCCCCGCTGGAGTTAGCGTGGTGATATCTGTGTTGTGCTCCAACATGCAGCACTGTGGTAAAGTACCATGGTTTCTGGCTATCAGCAGTTCCTTCAAAGTCAGGTCTCTTAGGGCTTTTCTCTTTCACTGACCTAAATACAGAGCTAATATGAACGCATATTGTCCTGCTGTTCTGGGATAACATTTAAAGATACGTAACTCATAGGACAGTCCTGGTTTGAAATTATGGAAAAGTTACATATGTCTTTGAAAAATCTTTCTTTTCTGAGAACTACCTTTTCTTAGTTAAAGGTATGTTTCATTAAGCAATATGACCAGAAATAGGTTTGGCAATCAATAAAATCCATTTAAACAAGGAATACATTGTAGATCTTAATTCTCTATGCACAGAGCTACCAGTACTAATGCAGATGAAAAAAAGAGAACCAGAAGAAGGCCATTAGTTCTTAATGTATATAAGTGTCAACAGGTGTGATCAACTGGAATGATGCAGGTGTTATCAAAGTATTGTTGCTGTCATAGAAGAGAGATGTCCTGCAGAAGCCTTAAGAGTAAAGTCAAAACTGAAAAGTTGTTGAAATCCTGTATCAGCTAGCACCTCATAAGTATTTCATGTCTGATATAAGGCTGGAAATGTGCCAGGAAAAAATAAACTTACTACTTAAATATGTAGATACTGAAATAATTGAACTTAATTCTGACATCTGCACATTTAGATTTTTGTACTCCAAAAAGATGTCCTCTTTCAGGGAGGCATTTGATCTTATTCCCCTGTTATTCACTTGTGGCTTCAGCTAAACGCAGCACCATCAGATATCTGTCCAGCTAAGATATTTTATTCATGTCTATTTCCACGATATCATTCTTACCAATGAAGGATTAAGAGCATTTAAAAAATGAAGATTAAAATGTCTTTATTTTGAGATCATATAATTTAATGAGAAAAAACATACAATATGAAGAATGAAATAGAGGAAAACACATATAAAACTGGCAACCTAAAGAAAGAAAAAGTCTGGAAAAAAGTGCTATTTTTATACTATAAATATTTAATCCAATTAGTTTCTAATTGATGTTACATATAAAACTCAAAAATAATCTTCATTTTTTTTTATATATATTTTCCTGAACGTACTTACTTTATTGCTTATGAAAGTAAGGGATTAATAGTACTTGCAATAGGAAAACAGGGTGTAGATTGGCACAGAGCAAATTTTTCCTCAGAGCAAGGCTGTTTTACTATACTTCAGTCCTGATTTACAAAAGCCCTTCCTTGCCAGTCCTCACAGAAGTTAAAGATAGAAAAGATTTATAAGATTTCCTAATTCCAGACCCCTGGTATCAACATCAGTTTGGTCCATGTAGTTATCATACTTTTTCTAGTACATTATCCACTCTATCTGAGTCTTTCTAGTGATGAGGGTTATTTTAGTTCTCTAAAAAGTCTGTTCCACTATCTAATTAGACAGCTCATAAGAAAATAACTTTTCTTTATATTGTCTTTTAAAAAATCCACTCAATTCATTACTCCTAATTGCAGATTCTTTTAAGTCCTGGGTGGTGATGGTCAGTTCTAGTGAACTGTCCCAAAAGAAGAGGTAGTTTCATAACGCAAATCACCCAGATTTACATATCTGACCTTTTCTAAATTCAAAATACATTCTGCAAAGGAGAAGAGCTATTGCATTAACTCAATTTGCCCATTTGGTAGAGAGGCCAGAATGGTACTCTCTAGAGAAGGTAGCATGTTAAAGCCAAAGTACAATGTGTGAAATTGATTCCGGTGCAGAATACTGTGTAGATTTGTGATGGCCAGATCCCAAATAACTCCTATTTTAGGGCTAATGTCATTTGACTGGATACAAATTGCTTGGTCTTCACATACATACATTTCACCCAAAATGTCTAAAGAAAAAGAATGGCCCCTCTGGAAGTTACCCAGTGTGCCAACAAAAGAATTTCCTGAGCTGTTATCCAAGCTGAAACATGCTTCCATAAAGTGAGCAAAAACTAGGATCATCTATGTGGGGTTTGCTTTCTTTGAGCCCCGTCTCTATTCCAAAGTTGCTCACAGCTATTGTCTCCAGATTTGCTGAGTGACTAATGCTCATTGAAATCAAGTGACTACTTCTTGGAGAAAATATTCTAAAACCATGAGGGCATCAGCATTTTCTGTGTTGGACTAAATCATTCAATTTTATTAAAAAAAAATAGTATGAGTAGTTAATATAAAAGCATGCAATTAACAAAATCTACTGAACAAAACACTTCCATAAATGAGGAAATGTCACTATTTGAAGAAAGCAGTTAGAGTTGTGCAAAGAAAGGTAATCTGTTTCACAGGGAATTTCAAAATTTGGCTTTTTTTCCTATTTGGAATAAAAATCCCCAAATATCTTAGAATTCATCAAGCAGCAAATTCTGAAAACTTGCATTCTGGAAAATCAAAAAATTTCCTTTGCTAATTTCTAAACAAAGTTCTTCACAGTGGATGAAGAACTTTCATGCTCCTAACATGCTGGGAAAGCCAAGATTTCCAGGCGCCTGACAACTTGTTGTTGTATCTTTTGGACTGAAGTGCAACTAAGGGCCCATAAACCCTGGAAATGCCAAATGAAGAGCAGAGCTCGCAAGCCAGCCTGCCTGGGTTCTAGTGACTGGGCTCTCCGTTGATCTGTGACACAGGCTGCTGAAAAGCCTGAAATTATGGTGACCCAGCAAGCTCCACAGAGACTGCCCGAGAATCAGGAGGGTAAACTGAGAGGAAAACAAAGCTTTGCTGGATGATCGCTGAAATTGAATTGTCTCTGCTAAATATTTTTCATGCTTTGCATTTCAGAATTTATCTTTTCAATTACCTTTTCTTGCTTGTGTAAGGAGCAGCATCTAGGTGAAGATCATATGAAGAAAAGAAAAGAGTACCAAAGCACAGATCAGACATGCTTTAAATAAATCAATTTATTCTTAGAAATGGGAAGATACTACTGAGATTGGAGCTATTTGGGAACATGAGCCGTGGTCTCTTATTTGTCTCACATTCTAGTACAAAACAGTTAAAATAATAATGCTGATGAAAGAATGACTTTGCAGATGCTCCATTAGCTGCTACATGTGAGCCAGGCCAGGAAGAATTAAAATAACATGAACTGTGTGTTATAGTCTAATACTGTGCTGTGCACAAAATGAAAACTAGTGCCTTTGGTGAGGGTATTCTTTTGCCAGTATAGTTTCTCTAACTTCAAAAGGTCTATGTCAGAACATTATGAAGCCTATACTTGATTTTTAAAGTTTAATTCTTTACAACACGGGCACTAAAATCAGGATTATAGTACATGATTGTACTATAATGTACAGATATGTACATGAAGAAATGAATCTTAGTCTGGCTGCCATGCTGGTATCACTGTAGCAAAAAGTGCACGCTAGAATTGAAGGTTTTGTGCTAGAGAACAGATAAGTGACATGGATTGAAATTATGGTAAATTTAAATTGATGGCCTAATTAGTATTATCTCTTTTTGTATTCTCTGTAAGAAATATTATCCAGGAGGAACTCATTTTGCATTAATGTTGATATAAAGTGTAATTCTGTAGCATTTTCATTGTAATCTGGCATTAATTAATGCATCATTATTCTAAAGTGTTAATTAAATTATTACAGAAAGGGACATCTGCCCCAGTTCAGAAAGAAAAAAAATACGGTGCATGAATATTAGACTTTCAAAGGTCTGACATGGTATGTGAGTTCCCACAACACTGGTAGAAGCACAGAAACAAAAACACAAAAACAGGCATGAGGAGCTCATGCTCTGATAAACCACGGTATGAAATCTGCATTTGCTCACTTGTGATGGAGTTTTACAACAGTATCAGAACCTCAAAACTAGGCACAACATCAAAAATCTGAAATGGCAAATTTTTAATAAGGTAAAAGAAATATACTGTACACCAGCTACCAGGAATTGCTCACAAGGAATTCAGGGAACTAAATAAGGGCAGGAACACATTTGCACCTTCTGCAGTCTCTATTAAACCCTCCACTCAGCAGCTGGGCAGGAATACCAGCGACA
This sequence comes from Apteryx mantelli, assembly GCF_036417845.1. Taxonomy (NCBI): domain Eukaryota; kingdom Metazoa; phylum Chordata; class Aves; order Apterygiformes; family Apterygidae; genus Apteryx; species Apteryx mantelli. The sequence goes on along the minus strand of NC_089985.1, from coordinate 25,089,758 downwards.
TATAAGCAATCGGTGAGAGTGGTAGGGCACTATCAGGATTCATTTCAGACAATCCTAATATGCTCATCAGTGTTGATTTTCTTCACCTTCTGCCTGCAGTCCTAACTGGCTTCACCAAAGTCATGATTTCAGTTGCTGCTCTTATTAGTGTCACCTGGGTAGTAGCTTTTTTCAAACACAGAGAGGAGAAAACTCAATCCTCTACCAAAGAATTTACAGTCCAATCTAATGCCCAGCAAAGTCTTTAGAAGTCTAACCACTGGCTTCAGAGGGAATTGGCCTTTAAGCCTGAGCCAAAGAATAGCACAAGCAGACTTCTGTGGGAATGCTGCTGAAGGCAAATGGGGCTCTCTGCAAGGGGCCACCTGGACTCTGTGGAACTGGGGTCTCTGTAAATTATTAAACATAATGAATAATTCAAGAAAACATTAGTCCAGAGCACATTCTATGTGATGTGACCCACCTGCCAGCTATATGCCAGTGCCAGAGTTGCACAAGATGCTTCCAGGATGTGGCTTCCATAAGATTCAGTGTCTTCACTATTCAACAACCCTGCCTGTTTCAACTATAATTTTCTTTTGTTACATTTGGGCTTGCATTGAAAGATCTTTAAAATGTAAAAGTTAAATGAGGCTCTTATAAAGAAGTGGTTTGGGTGCAGTATATTAAATGAAAACTTCAAAGGAGCTCAAGATACCTTTCAAGCTAAGGTACAAAAATTTAAACAAGAACAAAAGCCTTTCTTGTATTTTGAAGCATTAATTGTTCCACTTCTGTTGATGTAAAGTGAAAGGAGAAGCTTTTAGTTAAAAGCACGTAGTATCTACCAACATGGAACATTCCAAAGTCTCATGGAATAATTTTAGCTTTGATATAATGGCACAGGTGAATCCCAAATTATAATGCTTTCTGTAGCATATGCAATAATTGTTGGTAACTGAATCCATTACATAAACATCAGCGCTTGAAGAGATTTATTGGCATAAGTTAGAGTTTCACCTTTTATATTTATAACATATTTCATATTTATAAGCTATTTCATAACTTTGTCAGCATTGTTTGCAACAGAAATCTATAAATTAACTTTGAGAGGTTTTATATATAATTTTATCCTGTTTTTCAAAGGGTAAAAAGTACGTAACATTGCACTGTCTGCTTGTTTGTCAATATGTCTGTCAGCTTTAGAGAGGGGGCAAAACTGTAGAAACTGCAAAATACAAAGTTCACAATAAGTTTCATGAAAACTGGAACCTGTGTAGTAAAGAAAGAAGTTAGTGTTTCCCTGGAAAAAAAAGGTTTCAACGGTGAATTCAACAGTTATGTCGTCTGTTGGCCTATCAGCTGGCCAGCCTGCATGAGGGTAGCTCAGTGCCAACCACAATACGTTAGCTTGCCCATTTGTAATTAGTCAAGGATACTGTGGAGGGATTTATGAGACAGAGGAAGTAATTAGAAGTCCCACATGCAAGCACATCATGGAATACATTCAGAGAGGAACATTGGGTTCTTTTGGTGCAGAGGTGTAGGAAATTAAGACACAGTGTGCAAAAACTCTAAATGTATTGGTGCTGTTGTTCATGAACAACTTATTATGGTATAATTTGAGCACATCTGTAGACCTACTCATTAGACAAGGTACCAACGCCAGGCCTGCTACTTACTGCATTAGAAATACATAAACAATAATTTTAATCTATAATGCATCTAATGCTGATCCATATCAGATGACTGTGATAGGAAATGAATACCTGTTTCATGTCAGCTCTGCTTTGCGTCATGGCAAGAGTATTCCTACGTTAGAGAGTAGATAGGTAAAGTGAGACACAGAAGGATTAATTAGTTTTCATTAGCTTCAATATGATTTGTATGCACTAAGAATTTTTGAAAATGGGATCCATTGTCCTTCCCTCAAGACTTGTAATTAATGGAATAATATGTACATGCAAGTTACATGTACTGAAACCTGCATTTCAGTACTTCTTTCTCTTCCACACTGTATGTGATGTCAGTGAGTGGAAGTCATGAGAAAATGTGCTTGACAAATCCAGGAGAATCAGCCATAACTATAAAAGAGAAAGTACCATAAGCCAATAAATATAAATAAATAAATGTAAATAAACTTCCAGTCTTTCCTCTTTCCAGCCATAAGACACAAACCTTCTAGTTCCTAGAATGGAGCTGCATGATTTTCCATTTTTAGTTTGAGCTGATAATGCTACAGAATTGGTATGGCAACATCAAAAGTTTGTTGCTGAGCTCAAGACCATTAACTTACAGCATTATCATGAACCCTACTGCCCTGAATGTTGTTTACTTTTACAGTGAACAGTGGTAAAAATGCAGGCTTTACTACATATATAAATTATTTTACTATTCAGCTTTTCCTGCCAGATGTTTAAGTGGCTAGCCAAACCTCCAGAGATATATAAGCTTGATCTACATGTATGCAAAAATTAATTGAAAAAGTAACCTAATATTGTTTTATTCTTTAACAAAATGACAGGATATTTTCATTATTTGCTGAGTACTTATGTATAATAACAAATTAAGTGTTGATCAATCAATATAATGATCCGTTTGACCCAGAAATAATAACAAGAGAAGATATGCAGAATTTCTAATAAAATTACAATCCCAACAGAATTTGAATTCATTACTTTTGAAATATAAGGCAGTCAGTTCCCTTCACTAACATGGATTTGAACTTACAGACGGTAAATTATCAAAGAGGCCCTTGTTGCTCACATGCTGCAATACAATTTTATTAAGGATTACAGGGAAAAAAATAATAAGCACTCCAGAGTTCAGAGTCCTGAGGAAAGCATGGTTTAGATCTTGGCGCAAACTTGGGAACGTGCCCTGCTTGGCGTGTGTATTCTTTCAATTTAAATATTACTAATCTGGGCAAGGTTAAAAGCTCAGCTTATGTCACAACACGAACCTGCGAAAAGCCTCAGAACCTGCCAAATGGTCTGAGTTTGTGAGCAGCCAGTGTGCAGGGGGCCTATTCCTTCTGTGGGTGTTCAGGGCTAAGGAACGAGTTACTGGAAGCGCACATTTCAGTGCTCTGCTCATAGCATCTTAATACCGTGATTTACTCTAAGGAGGAGTTAGCAATTGCCATGTTTTTCCGTATGGTGAACTACCTAATGCAAAATCACCATCAGCAGAGCCCCAATAATTACCAGGATAATCTTCATCTCAAATCAAACTTGGTGCTTTGAATTCACTTACTTCCCAAGTACTCACAATTGCAGCTCAGAGATGAAGCTGTCCTTTTGATTTCTTTCCCAGTCTCTCCTCCTTCCAAGTAGAAGGCACAAATCTTCTAGTTCCTAGAGGTGGATGATTTTCCACTTTAGATTGAGCTGATAATGTTACAGAAATGCCTGATTATCAACCACATTAATCCCAGCAGGGCCTGCCAGGTTTATCATCTGTCACAGAACAGTGTAGAGTAATATATAGATCCTGGAACTAAATTTAAATGAGCTCTGTTACATTCTGGAGGAAATCCAGCCATACCAGTATAGAGTTCCACACTGCTGTAGCTATATTGCTTTCTACAGTGTAGTGCAGTTTAGATGTAACCATCCATTCTCTCTATGACCATCATGAAATTGTAGGACACAGTGTTCAGGCAAAGAACAGGAATTATCTATAGGAATACCACAGCAGAAAGAAAAGGGCTAGAAATAACCAAAGACTAAATACATGTTGTATTATCATGTTATCATAAATACATAATTATCATAAATACATGTTGCATTATTATTACTAAATACATGTGTATTATCTACGCTTAGTTTCATGAGGGTAAACAGTTAAACTTAGATTTCCTTCTTTTGGTGTCTTTTCTCTCCCTTTAATTCCTTTCAAGTTCTTCATTTGAAAGTGTCTCCCTGCAATCCCAGCCAAACTCTCATCTCATGATCAACCAGTCCCTAAACTCAAATTAGAGTAGGTAAGCTTCCAAAAACTATGAACTTCTGCCTGTTACTGGGAGTCTCAAATGTTCTTCAGATCCAAGGCCAGACAGCTGATTTAACTCTGGAATGGCCCTTTGGAAGCCATGTAGCAACACAGAAATATATGACATTCACAAACTTACTATAGTTTATAACATCCAGATTCCTCAAACACACAAAGAAGAGGAGCTGACAGAGTTAGCAAATTCAGGTAAATTTGCTAAAGAAACAAATTGAAAGACAGTTCAAGATGATCACCCTTTCAAAGGGACCTTCCTACTTTTAAGCAAAAGAACTCAAACTTGAATACTTCCACTAAGCATTACTAGAAGAGAACTGCAAATAAGCCATTACCTATACTACGATTGTTTATTCTGCTCAATTGAAAGTCAAGGACTTAGGATTTTTCTTCAGTGGCAAAACTAGTTTTACGTTCTCCCTCACCATTCAGAGTTCTTGAAAATGCTCAGGAATCTAAAACCTGTCTTTTCCCCTGCTCTTCTGTTGTGTCCTAGTTCTCTTCCAAAACATGGCAACTGTCTCTTTTGGCCTCTGTGAATTATATGCCCAAGTGAGGTGAGGTAGATACCAACAGAAGTTGATGAATATGAGTATTACTGGTCTGGATGTGGGTGCACACGATGGCAAATATACTACAGAAGAGTAGCTGCCAGAGGTAAGCCTACAAAATGTGGCTCCTACACAAAAGAATGAGATTTTCAGAGAATCTGGTGGAAAGCCCGACAAGTACATTTTGTTGCTGCTAAAAGAATTTATTTCTGCTGAAACCTATAACTCCTGGGTTAATAAAGTGAACTTTGATGGGACTAGAGGGAAATATGGGCTTCCCAGGAAAGTTAGGACAAACTTAGATGCATTTCTAGAACACAGATTTATGGAAGTGATTGAAGCTGATAACATCAAACCCAAGTTAACACTTTCCTTTGCTTTCCTATCACACGCTAAATAGACCTCTGCCACAGCTGGCCTGCTACCAATAAAACTAATGATGCCTGTAAACAATAAATTCCATAGAATCATCAAGCTCACACAATTAGTATCTATTCATGTTGTTTTGCTTTGAAGTTTGAGGGATTTTACAGGACCTATTATTATGATAAGCTTAACTGACTATGGCAATAGCCAATGGCTTGTCAGGTTTGACTGCTAAATCACAAGGCTAACGGAAAAAAGACATAGAGAATCTGAGTTAAGTTTAATCAGGTCTGTCCATTGAAGTCATTACCTTGATAAGAGTCTCCACAACCAGTAACAATGAAAGATCTTGAAAAGGCTGACTCTGCTCCTAGTCCTAAAAGAATATGCACATATCCAGTATACATTTATAATGCTCAAATGCTAAAATAGGTGCATTCTTTATTCTATTTCTTCTGGCTCATATCGCCTTCATTAGTGCACTATCTAAATATATGCAAAGCAATAAGTATTTGTCATGTTCTTGTTAGAGGGTTAGTCAACAGACTGCAGGAAACTTGAACAGAACAAAAAACAAGAGTTTAGCAGAGGTGATAGCCATGTTAGAAAAGAATAATCTATCTCTGTTGGGATGGGGAAGCTTTCAAGATGCATCAAATAACACAGCCTCTTCTAGAGGCACCGAAGGACAGCTAAATGGCCTTTCTCTTGACACGTGAACAGAGGAGACCATTCCAAAAAAAAAAAATTGCCTGTTCAGCAGGGATGTGGCAGTTATATATATCCGGTCGTATGTTAGGAGACATCTGCATTTTGGTCATGTGATTGGCATATTTCCTTTCATTCCTCAGGGAGGGAAATGACAGCTCTAAGGAAAAGAGCAGGCCATGGGCTGAATGAATTGTTCTGATGAGACAGATGCAGCCTGTGGGCTTGAGGTCAAGTTAAACAAGACAGCTCTAGGGCTAACATGTTCTCTGTTTCTCATAAATTCAGAGCACAGGTTAGTTTATGAAATTTAGGCAGCAAGCCTAAATTTCATAGTGTTAATAAATTTCACAAGTTAGTAAAATTTCACAAGTTAGTAAATTTCACAAGTGTTTTGTAATTTGAATGTTGAAATGCCCACTTTTTTTTTAACTTTTTTCCCTTTGATTCAGGCAAAAGCTCACAGCTTGCTTTATTTTTTCTCCTAAAACTCTCCTTTTACATAGGAGGCGTTCAAGTCCAGATCTAATTTAATAGCATTTCTTCTTTACAATTAGGCTAGTCCAGGCTTCTATTTCAATATCTTTTTTATTATATTTTCTCACTGAAGTCAGTGCTATCAGCAGGTAGATTATTCAGATATTGGAAAGGTAGACTATGTTACCTATGGATCTAAAGCTATAAATAGGAAAGAAAATAGCTTCACTAGTTGTTTAATATATACATACATGCGTGTGTGTGTGTGTGCGCGCGCATGTATATAAACCGGCTTATGGAACCAGATACATTAATTCTTCCAAAATATCCATTGCAAAAGATATTTTTCATCTTTCTAGTTCATTCATTCTGTTCTCAATATAAATCAAATATCAGAGGCGTGATTAGACAACAATCTTTCAAACATGTTTCAAAATTAATTGACTAGGATGCCTGAAAACAAATGCTGCATCTAAATACCATACATTGCTGTGTTTCCTAAGGACTTGCTTTCTAAGGCTCTTGTCAGAAATTGGAACAATATTGCAAAATAAAAACAGTGTTTCAGATATTATGTAATTACTGTATTTTAGATTGCATCTAGAACTAAAATCTTTGTTTTAGGATAAATTGCAAAGCATTTGGACAGAAATATCTCCAGTTGTCAATTAAATACTCATTAACAAAAGAATACCAGTGGTTTTTCATGAGTAAAAATCTTTGTCTAACCAATGAGTATTTTTAGTCTCAGAATTACCTTAGTCTATGAAAATGTCACATTTCCAAAATAAAGCACTGAAAATTTCTAGAGACAATTCAAGATTGCCTCTCTATAATTCAAAATTTACTATGAGCATTTAATAAAGAATTTAGAATTATTTTTATTTTGTAATATGTATATTATAGTCCTCCATGGATCTACTGACAAATTTGGATTCTTAGCTCTGAACTGAAACAGGCCATGTAACTTTATTACAGGGGAGGATTGGCTTTCACAAAGACCTATCTGCTTTACAAGTTTTGTTGAGACAAGCTTTAAAAAATGATAAATCAGGGAGATATAATCTCTTAAAATTAAATCATCACACCTACTAGCTTTCTAACATCCTTACTATGAGCAGTGTTGAAAAATGTGCATGCTTCTAGCCTGAAGAAAACATGCCTTGCCTAAATAACTTTACTAATTTTCAACAACACCCTAATTAAATGTTTCCTTCTCTGCTAAAAACATATTTACATAGCTGTCCAAAAGAACTATCAAATACAGAAAAGTAAATGATAATGACTTCCTATTATTAACAGGAAAACTTTAAGTATTAATACATTCAAAATTATATGCATATAATTTCTTCAAAAGACATATTTGGAAAAAATCATTACAATTTAATAAAACGTATTTATTTATTATTTGTTTAATTGATACTATTAGGGCGCATGACTGAGTACACACAAGGTAGAAAGCAAACCTCTGTCTTCCGCTATTTTTCCCAAGTTATCAATTCCACAAAAATGGAAGAGGAGAACGTTAGTTTTATAGATTAATTAGATTGTTTTCACTCAAAGCATTTTTTAAACAAACTGTACTGAAAATTTCAGTGAATCAAGCATACTGGGCCTTAAGTCAACAATACATAGAATTCATGTTGTAAACCATTCTGTATAAGTAAATGCCCATCGTAACTATCTGAATTTCAGATCTGAGTTAAATCTTATATATTTAGAACTACAATATGCTAGTGACACAGTAAGATCTTGTTTATTGAGATACACAGTAGAATCTAAGGAACTCATATTACAGTGGAAAGTAATCTAAATTGCTTTCACAGAATTTCTACTACTTTCAAGTAATAAAAATGTTACACTCTACTCTCTAAATAAAATCTTAGTTGCTATCGACAGTTAGTATGAGATTCAGTCAGAACTACCAAGCTGTGAAAATAAGGCCCAACTTCTGTTGTTTTTGTTGATACATTTGGCATCCAATCATGAAAAACAATGTCCATGTCACTAAAATGGCCTCCAGGCATTCAGTATATCTACATCGAGGTTAAACATCTATGTGAAGATGTGACAGCACACCTTATAAAAGATATTATTGAGTAATATAGACTTTCTGTAATAACCAAACAGTAAAGAATATAGCTTTTTAAAGGTCTCCCCATGGCTGATCTCATGACTCAAAGATGAGAGACTGTGCTGCAAGCTAAGTAATAAAATCTGGTGGATACTGTGGGCTAGCTTGTGACAAATCATATCAAAGTATTATTAAAGAAGGAACTTGAGACCCAAGACTATTATTGATTCTTGACAGAATTTCTTATAAATAAATGTTGCAATCTGATCCTGGACTCCCAAGGCCCTGGTAGAATTCTGACTATTATAGGGCAGGTTGCAAAACAGTAACATTATATTAGTGAAAGTTGAGGAAGCATATTCAGTGTCAAACAGGTAGCATGGTCTAAAAAGACCAATAAGAAACTGTTTTTCACAGGCCCCATACACCTACAGCTGCAGATTACTGTTTAAAATGGCAAAACAATTTTTGAGCTTATAACAGGGCTGTGAACGTGTTAGTGGATTGAATCTGTGACCCTTTAGAGCACTAAGGACACACCTCCATTAGTGTCCATATTCCTGCACTGAAGAGGCTGATACAGTCAACTGAAATGACAGGGTGATAAATATAAAACCACTATCATCAATAAGACTGGAATGTAAAAGCACTTAGTTTCAGCCTAAGTAACTCACAGAAAGTTTGGTTTCAAGAACCAATGTATCATCCATCACTACTCTACCTTCTGTTGACAAAGTAATTGTAAGATATCTAGAATGGAGGTTCAATATGAACTGACATTTTTGAAAGGAGGAATTGTGTGCTGCACTTACTCATTAAATGTATTTTCCTCCACTAAAGATGTTTCCTTTTTTAGTTTATGTATGAATAACTTTAGTTAAAGTTCCCTTGACACACTGACTTTGCTTTGAATAGCACCTATGTTCATTAACATAAAACCTGAAAGAAAATAATTTTAATGCAGCTTTTTTAACACTTCAAAAGCCTTTAACAAATTGATCGAGCACAATTATGTATTCTAAAGGGAATTATAAAGAGATCACAGAAGGTTGAAAAGTTCTGGTTAATAAAAAAAAATCCTAAGTAAAAACAGGCATTCTGTGTGGAACTTTGATGCACAGTGGAAGAAAGTAATACAATTATATAAAAAAAAACGAACCTCTCCCTCTTTTAATATAGACACACAACTATTGTATGCATTGTTTAGTGCACACAAAATACCATGTTAGCTTGATAATGGAAAAAGAAACTGTAGAAGTCAAGATAGTCAGAAATTAAATGAAACTAAATTACCAGTCACCTTACTACTCAGACTAGTGAGTCAAGGCAAACCTGAACAACTACTTGGTAAGAAGATCACATCAAATTTTAAATATGACTGCCTTTGGAAGAGAATAAATCTCATAATCATGGCACTCTTCTGTTAGCTAAAGATATAATAATACTGGTGTTATTTTAAAAGTCTGTATGATAACAGCAATCTTTCAGAAACCTTATAAACTGAAACAACAACCCTTTGCAGCTGAATGGGTCAGCTGATATTGAATGAGCAGTTACCAAATGGGAAATAGATTCAGATCTGCAGATACCAGTGTTTTTTTCCTCTGTATTTGTGGGCCTAAACTTATATCTGTGCATTTTAAAAGTGTATTTTAGATGGTGGTGTTGTCAATACAGATTACTGAAATTCAGCCACATTGGTTAAATTCAACGTAAAGGAGGAGAATAAAAGCTGTCAGCGAGTGGCAAGTACAGGCCCTGTGGCTTCACGCTGCGAAGCTCCCTTCTTTGCTCTGCTCCTGAATCACGAGCCTTCTTTGTTTGCCTTTTCAGCCAGCAGCGCTGAAGTCACACGAGCGGGAGCGGGATGGTGCAGCCGCAGGCCAGGGCAGGCAGCACGGCGGCAGCGCGCTGCCCACACCTCGGCGCCGGGGGCTGCGCTACCTGCAGAGCCGCCCCCGGCCAGCAGCATCCCCCGCACCAGGCAAAGGCGATGGCGAGGCAGTAAGGATTTGCCCTGCTGGCTGTGGAATGCCCTTAAGTTTCTGCCAGGAAAGTTACTGCTAGGAAGAGACTTTCATTGGTTGGTATGTTGTTGTTAATTGCTTTTTGGACAAATTCTCCCTTCTCCTCAAAATTTTCCATGTTGCATACGCAGAATGAGGGTTTTGAATTGGGAAAATGTTAACTTATCTTCAGACAGTATCTAGTGAAGCCAGGCTTTCAGTGCCAGCCTTGGCCTCGCTGTCTTTGTTTTAAGCTACCTTCACCTGCCTATTCTTTGTATCTGGTGACTGCACTGATCACAAGGGATACATGAGTGATGGTTTGCAATGAAAACTTGGTTTTCTTGGTTTGGGGTCACTATCATCATTTGAACAAGATCTGCATTTTGCTGCAGATAACGGGGAGTCTGGGAGCAGGCAGGTGATGGTGTCAGCAGCAGGAGTGGGGGACCACGACGAGCCAGGGAGGGCAATCTTCATAGCCATCTCCTAAAGGCTGAAGCAGTAGGAATGGGGAACTTGCAACCCCAAGCCCTTCCAAGCACTCATCCTCCCTGCCAAAAACCATCTTTAGAAGGGACAGAGGGAAGAGAAACTCCTAAAACATTTCAAACATTTCCCCCCTCTTCAGGACTACAGAATGACTTAAGAAATGTCACCAAGATTATTTTTCCAGTATTTCAGAGTTGTTGCCTCAACACGAGAAAGGTCTTTATAATAATTTGTTTAGAAAAGACATCAAGTTTCATTATACAAGGTTAATATAAAATATGTAGAATTATAAGTATTTCATACCTCAAAAATCTTAAAAGTCCATGTGTTTATATTGACTAAACAGGCAATAAAAAGTGAAAAAACACAATATTGGCAGTAACAAACCGATATCACTGTGGGTCAGTTCTTCTATACATGTGCACAGCACATAAACTCATGCACTCTCTTAGCTCTGTTAGGATATATAGGATGACTGGAGGAATAAAACAATATTCAATAAAATAAAGATGAAAAAATCTGTCAAAGGATGATGTTAGCTCTGAAGATAAGTACTAGCCAAGAGTGGACTAGGTACACATTTTGTTTATCCTTCAAATGACCCTACACGATTGAGGTTTATTCTGGTAGGTTCCAATGCATTTTTCTGGATAGGCTGGAAGGGATGTTTATTTGTTTGAAACTCGTTGATCTCTGTTGAAGCATCATTAAAACAAAAACCCAAACCAAACCCAACCCAGCTTAGTGCCAAGCTATCTTCAGAGATGATAAAATGAGTATGATTGAAGTTGAGATTTCAAACAACAAATCTGTGTGTCGATAAATATAGTGATCAGGACGAGTAAGAGGTGTCAGACGGAAAAACCTGTTGCAGTGTTTGCTGCTGCCAGCACATATAAAATAAAGCCTAGGAGAGCTTGTTGAAAAATTCTTAGGGAAATTTATAGAGTACTACAGATTGATGTAGAGGCTGTCTTCAGGGAATATCATTTGGGTGGATAATTCCTCCGAACAGCAACAACATGCATCCTGCACAGAACATACCTCTAGCAAGGTACGCTTACTGCATCTCCAGTGATGTAAAATCACAAATATGGTATCCTTCTCTACTGTATGTCATCCTCTCAGGATATCAGTTTCTTAAGGGATAAAGCCAGCTTAGGAAGGTCCTGACCTTTCCCTAGCATACACCTGCTGGCTTTTCCCACTCCTGTATCAATTTCCACACCCTCTTTTTTAGACTGCACAGTTGTTTAAAAGGGAGGGAGACAGGCTATGAAACAGATACCAAAATGGTTTGGGTTAACACCTTCTCTCCCTCACTGTCCTCTCCTCCCCAAAGCTTATGTCTTCCTTACAGACAGAGGTACTGGCAGAACCAAAACTGCAAGAAGAAGCAGGGTTACAGACAAGGAACTTCATATGCAAACCTCACTCCTGAAGAAAAAAATCTGCAGTTACATTTCCATCTTGTGAGCAAAGACCTTGGTATTGAATTAGGAAGCACCATCAGATTTTTAATCACTGTTTACTTTAATTAAGCACAAGGTACTAATGTATTCAGATACTAAATGCCAGTAACTCTTTGTCTAAACAAGGCAATGACAAGTAATGGCATTCAGGCTACCTCTGGGCAAGCTAGCATTGGTATTAAAAAAGCATAGCTGAATTTTTTCTGCTTTCCTCAGTCCGGTGGAAATGGCTGCAGAAATGTTACAGACACGGCCAAGTTCATACTGAACTCCCTCTCTAGTTAAGGTTAGTAACAAGTAAGAATAGACAACATCTGAAAAATCAAAGTACAGATGAGCAGCTGCCATACTGCCATCTGAAGGTGGGAGAAGTTATTGGATTATGAAGAGTGAGCAGATAAGATATTCATCAGGAAATGAAATGTAGGAATAGCTGCAGCAAAAAAGGGAATAGGTAAGGACCGAAAATTGGACATGCTGCCAGGAAGTGAGGAGGAAAAGCTGGATATCAAATTTATAGGTCTTTTGAGCTCTTGAATGAAGAATTTGGAGAAGGTAAAATGTCATCTTCAGCAGTCCCAGCTGACTTGCAAATTCTATTGCCAGATGGGACTGTTATTGTCTGACTGAATTATAATCATGTCAAACTTGTACTTGGATCCAGGAATGAGCCTTCAGAAAAATCCTGAGTCCAGGCAGACCTCTCCTGCCTTTGAGATCTGTAGAGCACATGATCTGGAACTGGATTTAAGTCTGTCTTTGACTCTTTGAAACACACTGTTATGAACATTTGTTACTCCTGACTTACTCCTGTGTGCCTCATCTCTATGTTTCTCTTCTCTTTGTTTCTTCCTAATAAATCTGTAAAGTAAAAGAGTTTTTCAATTCACCTGTAATTCCAGGAAAAAAGATGATGGGAGAGGATTCGTTTTGGATTGGTCTGAAAACAAATAAAAAGTAAAAGTGCTCAGCCAACCAGAAAGTCAAACGTTTGTTTTAGACCACATGCAAATTTTATATTACATTTCAGCACTAAAAGACTATTTTGTTTTTTCTCATTCAAGGATTTTTCTAAAAAGAGAAGGTTATTTCAAATAAAAAATGGAATTGTTACATTTTTAAAATGTTGAAACATTTTCTTTTGAAAATATTTGAAATGCAATTAAATATTCTGACTTTTAAAAAACTGAACAGTTCTTGACAAGCTACTCTGCAAAAAAAACAATGTAAGCCTGAAGAATTTCTTGATATCATTAAATCTGGACTTTCCAATGGTGAATTGGAGAGATTTGGGGGAAAAATGCTGAAGTATACTTTCTGGGCTGATTCATTCATTTCTTCTTTGCACTGTTTCAGGAACGGAGAAAGAGGTCACAGAAATTGCATTTATTCCAAGAAAAATATTGAAACAACAATAGTGGTGGTGGTAATTCCCAGCTGGACATAAGACATTGTATTGCTGCTGGCATATCTTTCTGTTTGCAGGTGCAGAAGTAAGAATCCTCACTCACAAAGAGATCAGATCACCCAGTAAAGAATATTTCAGCTTTGATTTTTAAATTTTACGAGAATAAAGAGATTCTAACAGAATAACTTAGAAACTGGCATAGCCTCCACAACCTTTTACATCTATTGCTGCTGGAATTTGTGCAGTTAGGTTTGTGGGATCCAGAAGCTGTGAGAGTCTGTCTGTGTGTCACATATATATTCATTACAGTTGGATAATTATTCCCTTTTTCCTTTTGTTAAGGCTTAACAAGTGTGTTTTTGCAAGCCTTGCATTAGTCTTGTATGCTGTTTCTAGGAGGGATGCCTGGAGCTGATCATGAACTACCCAGCAAAGTAGCCTACCCCTGCTTCCAGATGTATTTGGTATCCATACCACTGCAGAAGTTATATCACATTGTTGCAGAACAGCCCAGTTTTTCTTTCTGAAAGCCACCTTTTTAACATCTCACAGTTTGCAGATAATCTGAAATCTATTATGATTTATTTTGAATACAAGTAAGTATTTCTGTATTTTCAAGCTGTAATGCACTTACATCTTCACTATGCAAATAACAGGCAGTGTAGAAAAATGAGCATATTCTCATTAATGAAAAGCTCGATTACAAAGAAGCTGTCCTGGTGAAAACACTTTTATCTTCCAAGGCCATATAATCACAAAGAATAAGGAAATAATTCTCTTTGGCTGGAATTTCCAAGACGAGATTTAGAAATGGGTGCCTAACTCTCTTAGACATCACAGACTGTAACAAGAGATACAGGCTTGCAAGAGTGTGTTTCATTTACAGATAAAAGCAGAAGAGGCTGGATGTAGTTTTCATTTCCAGAAGAGCTTTGTTGTGGTTACTCTGCTGACTAGAAACTGTGATACTTTGAAACATTTAGCCCTTGAGAAAGAGAAGCAGAAGACAAATCATGTGAAGTGTGGTAGGGAATAGCAAAAGATTGAACGCTTCTTCGAGCTTGAACATGTTTTACTAAATTTTCATCTCTGTTTGGCCAGGTGGTAGTTGAAACCCATTAAATGAAAAGCTATGTGGGAGTGTAACTCTATGCTGCAGTTGCACTTTGTGCATACACTTCTTATCTTTTTAGGAACTTATTCCAGATGTTGCGGTAGAAGAAAATAAAACAATTATCTTGGTCATGTTTTAAGATAAGCTCTCAGCAGGTCTGGAAAATGTTTTAATCTGGCCTTCCAGCTCCTTCAGCAAATTCCCTATAACGTTACTTTTCTAAAACTGTTTATGCCCCATTATATTTCTCTGCTGTTTGATGTGTGTAAGAAATTCAGCAAAAGTGCTTTAAAAAATGGAACAAAACTGTATCAATATTTACTGGCAAATACTTTTTAGGATTTTACTGTAGTAAAATATGGCAGTAGACCATTGTAATGTAGTAGTACATAATTAAGGAAAAGCTCTTATAATTTTAATTTACCACTGGCTTCTGATATATAGATTACAAATTGAATTTTAAAATAAAGAATATTCACTTTAAATCCTTAAGCTGGAAAATGATAATTTCCACATCATCAATATTTATCAGCCTGTGAGTCAGCTTCTGCTCGGTAAGTTAGGAATAGAGGGAAACAAAATCTGGAGAGACCTTTTAAAAGTGAGAGGAAAACTGTATCAGCAGTTTTAATTTTCCTGTGGAGACCTACAGAATCCACAGAAGGTGGGTGAATCTGAACAGACCAGTAGAGAGTCTTTGGGACAATACATATCATTTGGTCCTGACAGGGAGCTGCTGGAAAAAAACATTTTTAGGAACCAGATTCTCTTTTTTTCAAAAGGGCAGGGCAGAACAGGGAGAAGCAGAGTGAAAATGGGGTGTGTTGCCTGTAGCATTCATTGCTCCAAGGTTTTGCCCATAATACTCAGACCTCCAGCTTCCCTCAGTGATCACTTAAGGACTTGGATGACTTCTCCTTACACAGCTTGCCACAAATCCCCTGCCCCTTTCAGCAATGGGCTGCATGCCCAGTACCAGGACTCCGTATCCAGTTCCCTTCTCTTCCCGTTTTGATTTTGTTTATTCAGTTGGAGTGATAAACACACATTTCTAGTGTTAAACAGCTGCTATGAGCTCATTATTGCCCCCATGATATATGATGCCACAAATCTTGCTGAATTGTCCTTCTTTTCTCCTGTCTAGGCCCTTTTCAGACTTTTTTTCTAACCATCCTGATTTCATTACAGAAAATGTCATATCTCCTTTAGCTTACAAATTCCCAGTCACAGAACTCAGGCAGCCACTTTAATGTAATGTAATGTTAAACTTTTAAAAATACTTTCACGTTATACATCCATTTGCTTTTTAAGAGTAATTTCAAAATACTGTTACGTTCTGACCAATTTTATTAGTACTTCTCCCCCCTTTCCTACGATCAAAATTAACATCTGTACAAAGAATACACCCTCCCTTTTAAGGGATTACTTTTCATCTTGAATCATGCATAGAATATGCCTTCTAACTCTATCCAGTGTAAATAATGTGTAAAATAATCAAAGCACCATCATGACCTGACAGCAGAAGCCTTTTGATGAATAGGGTTTTATGTAGGATTATCATATGACATTTCCAAACTACATTATATTTGAGTCATATACTATTGCATTAAATTCCTCTGTCATGCTGGATTTGTACATTTAGCAAGTTATCAGTGTTCTCCTTTGTGGTCAGGTTTATACAGCAATTGCAATTGAAAGCACCAGAAGTACAAAAAGTAAAGCAGAGCAGAGGAAGCATATTCCACTAATGAAGAATCTGCTTCTGTTCTTGTTATTTATTCCTCTGTTTAGCCCTGACAATATTCTCAGATTTGTTCAGAGCACCAGATACAAATACAGTTCCTGAATATTTTATAATTTAGAGTATTAGATATGCTGAAAAAACAAGCATCATAACTACATAACAGCTAGGTTGGAAGAAATGCCTCTCGCTCTCCCCCTGCCCCAGAATCCCATTCATGGGAGTCAAATTCTTTTTATCCTACAGCTTCTCTTCTCTTCAAGTTAGTGAGCTACAAATGTGCCATTTTCCCCCAAATTTGACAGGCACTGTGCATGATGCCTTCAGAGTATGTATATAGTAGCAAACTGATACTTAGGCGGTAGCCATGCTTTCACTCCAAATGTGACTGCATACTTCAAAAAGTGTACAGTTTAGCAGAAAGTGGCTGGTGTGACAGGGCAAACACAAGGACTCATCTGGTCTTAGGCACACAGAAAATGTTCCATTGATTGAGTTCCTCAGTCTTCAGCAAAGATAAAGCTGAACCATTACTACAGAAACTGAGGCCACATGTTCTAGGACAGGTTAGGGAGAAACAGTCACTGTTCTTACCTGCTAATTGATTGTCCCAGCTTTGCACAGGGATGTGAGATTCCATCTGTCCAGCACTGTAAGGCATGCAAAAACAAAGATCAAAAAAAGGCTTATTTGCAACGCAGAACTCTTCACAGGAGAACGAATGAATTTGCATTTTGGGAAGTGTCAGCTGTCCTCATGACATTGTCATGTAAATCTGTTATGAGTGATCAGGAAAAAGGGACATAAGCTAGAAAGGAGATAAGTGGAACCAATGCAGCTTGTCTTTCAAAGTGTAATTTGGCCTTCAGTACTAAGTTAAAATTGGGAGAAAGGAATAAGACTAAGGCAGGACTATTCAAATGTCAGGCACAAATCACGCCCAGATCATCAATCAGTTTTGTCTGGATCTTACCAAAATCTCCAAAGAAATGAGAGAGATTCTGACTTTTGTGCTGTTTGTTGGCTCCAAGGCAAGTGCTTCTGTGCCCACTCATGAAGCAGAGCTGGAACTTGTGCACTGCTTTCTGGAAAGTGTCCCTCCATAAAACTAGCCCATGGACTGTGGCACAACAGAGTGGCCCAAGAATAAGGCAACAAAATGAGAAACAAATAGGAAAAAGAAACTGAGAGAAAGAAAAGAGATCAAAAGATGGAAGAACAGTACTGGAAGGAAGAAAATGCAAAAACCGGTGGACTAATGAAGAAGGCAAGCAAGAAGAGAAAAGAGATGGCGCTGGAACACTGGGGGTAGGAGCAATCAGAAAATTAAGTCCTGCTTCAGCAAGTCCATTTCTCTTTTTGGACCAGCAGTACTATCCTGTCTTGGGCTGATTTTACCCTACATCACAAAAAATACTTTCTTCACCACTGAAATGCAACAGGTTGCACCAAATGGCAGGTTTTTAACAAATAGATTTCCCAGAGGAAGAAACCATTCCAGGACTTTATTTCATCTGCAAAAGCTAATCAGTTTAAATGCTAGAGTGGAGGAGAAGGAGGAAGAATGGACAAGGGAGGAGAAAGAGTGGTAGGCAGAGGAGTGACAGCAAAGTGCACATGGCAGTAGAGACTGATGCAATCCCCAGTAGCACTCCTAAGGCTAGTACTTGGTCCTATCCAAAAGTTAGCAAATGCCATTGCTATGACCCCATACACACATTTTATTGTGAAGCAGAAGTACAGCAATAACGCTCCCAGCCAATAAACTTCCCATGCAAATGACCCTCTCAGCAATTTAAAATCATTCAGAATCCTGTCCTCTACTGTGATTCAAAAATCCATTGCTCTTCCACCCCAAATGTCACACAGATTCCTAATTAAAGAAACAGACTTGACCTCTTCCTCACTGAAATGATTGTCTGCTCTCTGCACACAGAAAAAGGATATTTTAAAAATAAAATAAAAAAGAAATCAATAGCTTTAAAATGGAACTATATCCATTTACCCTTTCTCTATCAGACTAGGGACTAACTAGTCTCCACAGGTCCCCTCCAAACTCATCCCTTCTGTGAACAGACTGAGAGGATCGTGGCCAGAGATGAGGCTTAATTTCTTACCACAGTTTAGGATCCAATGAAAATAGTAGAGTGTTGTAAAATAATATGGTTCCACTGATATCAAAAAGAGACACATTGCTTAAGAAGTTAAAACACTGTTTAGCTGCTATAGTAACTTATATTCTAAATCATATCCATCATATTTACAGAGTGATAACTGATAATCTACCAAGTGCCAAATTCCACCTGAATTATTCCAGAATATTGAAGTTCATTTTGAAACAGTCTGTTCTAGCAATTATTTCCCATAGCCAGGTTTTGGATGGGAAAAAGTGGTACAGGATTTCTTGGTTCTGGCAGCAAATATAACCTATATAACAGTTATGCATTGAAACCGTAGCAAACAGAGTCTCCCACCTTAATAAATGTGAGTATTTCCAGTTCAAATGAGTATAATCATGTCTCAGATTGGAATACTTTAGTATCACAAGTGATAAGGAAAATATTTAGATGAATACAGTAATGAAGAGGTTAAATCTGATTGTAATTAGATTTCAGTATGCATGGTCATGTGGCTAATAGTAAATTTTCCTTGATTAACTGATCCTGTTTGTTAAGAGCTCCTATTAACATTAGCACACTCTATGTTGGCTGTAGAGACACACCATGGACCAGTGCAAGATTAATGAAGGCAGGTACGCATGCTGATTAGAATGTGGCAGTTTAATAAACTCTTCTAACATTAAATTATTTAATGCATTCATGCTCATGTAGGCTATTCGATGGTCAGCTTGACCACCTATGTGTTAATATTGGGAATTGAAATGCAGAGGATGGAAGAAATATAGTTGTGGATGAGGTAATTAGCTCTCATGTCTGATAAATGGGGCAATACCTATGTGTATACATGTTTTAGCACATCACAAATGGTGCTTTCATTAACTGGAATCTCTTGCTGAAAATTTTCTGAACGTTTAGTTTGATTTTGATACCATAAACAATTCAACTAACTACTATAGCCAGTGTCTGTTTAATATTTGAAAGAAATTTAAAGCGAGCTATAGCAATAAGATGCATTGTTAATATATAATGCAAAAATTATCTCTGAAGCTTCACAACCATCATTTGGATGGTCTTCCAGTGTATGTACTCCTTTGAAACAAAGATAATGTTTAATAAATTTTATTTGAAAAGTGATGTGCTGTAGACTAATACTTGTTTTGTCTTGTGTATTCCCTTCTGTGTCACTGGCAAGTGGTTACTAACTTTGCAAGAAGGTTGCTGAAGTTTGAGGAAGATGTCAAAAACAGTTGCTTTCAAATCAATACCAGCATCACCTAAGTATGCGCTTGAGGTGTACACCAAGTTGCATTCCACTTTGTTATGGGCCAACACAAGTCCTGTGTCATACACTGTGTCAATTCACATTAAAAGCAACATAGAACAAAGGCAATGTGCATGTGTCTCATAATTTCATCTTTAACGGTGTCCAAAACATGACAGTAGGAGAGCTGATGACTAACTTGATAGTCCTTCTGCCCAGCCCTTTTTGCTGGTATCTGAATCTCTTTTCAAATTATTCAAATTATTTAGCAAATCTAAATGATAGGAATGTAAATGATGGGAATGGCTGACGGGCTTCAATTCAACACTATGTCCAGCTTCAAAATCTTTAACAAAATATAACCTTGCTAAAGCACTTTGGTGAATGAGCACTTTACTTATTGACTGTGGTCTTTCTCCACTCATTTACAGTAAGCCACTCATTTTAAATAGCTTTTGTAACATTTTAAAGATTAAAATGATGTAAAATGAATAGCTTTAGTACTGATCAGCCATGTAAGTGCATAGTACTAGAACTGAATTAGCCAAGCTATAACGTCATTGCCTATAGTGCAACCTGACAATACTTATGAAAACATACACATCACTACAGGCCTAGGAAAAGCTAACCTAAACATAGGTCTATCAGACAGGATGAGGGTGGAAACTGTGTCTTTCCTGATAAAGTTTGGGTGCTAGCATGGCAAAAAAAAAAAAAAGTCAGGATCTGTTGGGCAACAGAAAGGGAACGTGATTCTGTAGCACTGCAGTCAGGCCCTGATCTGGAAAAAGGGTCATAGAGTCCTGTCCTTGTTAAAATATTTTATTTATTTCATAATAGCTCAGCCTAAAGTGTGTAAACTACTGAATCACTTCTTCAAGCAGGGACCACAACCTAGGAAATTCCTTCCCCAGGAGAGTATTTGATCAGTTTTCATCACATTTGCTCCCTCCCTCAAACTGTAAACTTTTCTTTCACTGAAAAGTTTAAAATACATATTTTTTTGATCAAGAATGGGGTTTTCTATTAGAATTGCCATAGATGCCAGCAAACCAGAAACCAGTTTTTAGAACATCTCTAAAAAATGGGGAAGATATGCCATGTAGAATTAGGGGACTGTAGCTCTCCAGTGTTGTGGACAGCTTGCTGCTACATCACAACTACCTCCGCCCTTGTACTATGCACTGTTTCCCTCCTACTGCCTCCATCAAGGATGCTTTGCATCATTTTAAGCCCAGGCTGTACTCAAGACCCATTTTGGTGTTACCACCTCCAGGATTTGATGTGGCTTTCAATGTGGCTTTTAATCCATCAGAGGAATCACTGCTGTACTTCCTGAGACACTCCCCCACTCCAGGGCTCATGGCAATCTAGGCTTCTGACAGGCCTGAACATCTCTGAGGAGCTTGGCCAGCCTGGATGTTGTAATTAGACTCCTTATATTGTCTTCCATTTCTGGCTAGCTTCACTGGCTACTGTGGCCATAAATTATATTCGCTTGGTTGTTGGCTTCTGTAGGCACTCTCCAGTGACATTGGTTGCTGACTGTTTCTGATGACTTTTGCAGACTTATGATATTTACTGGCACAATGCTAGATCTATATTTAGCTCTTCTTGCTTTGAAACTATCCCACTGTCTGAACCATTTTTATCCGGCCACAAGACAGAGATTTTATTTAAAATATTGCAATGTACACACTGACATATGTAAACATACACTCATTGTGTTATTATTTTGCTTCATTATGGTTTGACCATGATGCAAGAGGACTGGACAAGAAAGGCAATTAAAAGATCTGAAATAGAAAAGAGAGTCATTTTGAGCAAACATAGTTACCTACAGTTCTGCAGGTTCTGTGCAACTGAAGGTGTATGCGGGACAGAAACCATCAAATGCAAGCTGTATTTAAAAGCAGAAAAGTAGGATAAGGTCGAAAAAAAGTAGATGTCTGGTAACCTACCTAGGCGTAACTCCCACTGTTCACTTAAGACATCTGTAAGACTCAGCACTGCTCAGAGAAAAAAGGACATAGATGAAACTGATCTAAAAGAGGGGTTTTGTCAGATCTTGTTTGAAAACAAGGGATGTGGGTTAGAAAAACGGGGAGAGAAAGTAAGCAATAATAAGAAATTGAGGTTCATCTTATGCAAGCACCCACTAATGTAACCCTGAGAAAAGCCTAGAGAGTTCCCCTGGCAATGCTGCTACATGGGGTTTGGTGATGTGGACAGTGGAACTGTTTCTGGCTGGCTGATGCCTCTCATGTGCAAACACAACAAGACTTTATCACCAAACAAGATTACTTCACAGAATTGCCTATCACCAATTTCTTCCCTTATTGGAGCTATCTAAAGACCTTAAGTTTCCAGCTACCTTCTTGGATCAAGTAGAGTGAAATCATTTTTCAACTGTACTTGCTCCTAAAAATTATAATAATAAATAAAACCAGAAAAGATCTGTCCAGGCCTTCATTCTCAGGAAAACAGACTTCAGGAATTTCCTTCCCTCACTTTGCAATACAACATTTAGTTTAAAAATCTGCCTTTTCTGACTTGAATCTCAAGGGGTCATATTGGATTTAATCTGGTTTCACTGCATTTCACATGCTGTCCCTCTGGGCAGTGTCTGCTCCCCAAGACTAGAGCTCTGCTGCATGCCATATTCTGCTCACATTATGGTTAGAAAAGGGTGCTGCTCATCAGGTACAGGCAAGAAGGCTGGCAGTGTGAGAAGAGCATGGAGAACCATTCCAAATCAGAGGACGGAAATAAGTAGGCTGAAAGGAGAGGATCAAGGAGAAAAGCACCTATAGAACTAAAGGCAAGAAAAATAGAACTGGGAAGAGACAAAGATGACGTGAAAGCAAAATTAGGAAAAAGAGATGAAGGCAAAGTCAAAAAAGAGGACTTGCATGCTTGCAACTTGATTTAATTCCTAACTCTAGCTCCTGAACACTTGTTGGAATAAATGCACTACATGAGTTGGCAGAGGAACTTCCAGGCTGTGGAAGATACTGTCTGGATTAAAGGGAACCTTCCCAAAAAATCCATTCAAAGAGGCTACCTGAACATAAAGCAAGATCCGTTTTTACAGCCAGATCACAGATCCCACACCTTTAAGGCCACGTGCCACGTGATGTAAGGATGAGCATCCTGAAGTTTGGTCATTTGTCCCACATTGACAGATCTAAAGATAAGGAGGGATGATTTAATATATGGCAGGATTAACAGGAGACATTGCCAGATGAACTGCCTACATCTTCCTAAGCTGCTTCCTTTAGCTTGTAAAGGTTTTGACAGTTCATATTCTCAGATGCAGATTTCTGTAACAGAACTGAAAAGTGTGTAGTATTGTACTCTCTGACAAGCCTAAGATCCTGAATATCATAAAGACACAAGAACCGCACTGCATTAGGTAGTTTTCTGAAGTTGCTGTATTCGTTCCTGTGCTTGTCTAATCCTCTCTTCTCTCTCTTTTGTAATCTCTCCAAGTCCTCCTCCAATGCCCCTCCAATTACATTTCTGTGCTTCCCATCATGTCATCAGTTGGAAGATACCACGTTTAGATTAGCACTAAATTCGCTTAAGTCTTTCAAAGGCTCCACCTGGGTATAAAGTAAGCTCAAAACTTTAATTATATCTGCCCAGCTGATACCAGTTGTTCTTTCCAGCTAAATACTTGTGTTTCAGAAGACCAGACCAGCTAGTTTATATCTGCTGAGCATGGGCTAGCAAGTGTGAATGAAAAGCTCCCTGAACAAATGAGTGACCATATTTAAGAAATTAAAAATAAACTCGTTTCTTAGTTTTTAGAAATGAAAGTTCTTTCATAGATTACTCTTCTCACTAGAAAGAGGGACATTATTTGCCAATTGGGAAAACTGAATCAGGGCAGATTTAACTTGCTATCCTGCTTTTGAGGGTATCACTATTCTTAAAAATAATGTACTGCACAGAATTACTTACAATAAGTACAGGTAGCCCCTTAAGATAGCTTTTATCTTTTTTTATCAGTAACACCTGTTTTAGAAACACCAATATATGGGGGAGAAGGGAAGGAAGAGAGTTCTGAATCCATCTACAATGTACTTGCTTATAAGGTACAGTGTCTCACCTCCTGAAAAACACAATTGAGTCTTAACATGTAAAATTCAGTAGAATTTTAAGGGTACATTTCTGCACAATATTTTGAGGACTCAGTGGTGCAGCTGCTTTTATATGTTAATGAGGACACATGATGAAATCACCATGCATTACATTGAAAGCAGATTCCTTAGTCAATGCAGCATGGTATTTTTAGTATTGAACTGTGGTGATTTTTTTAAGCAGGTGACATGTTTTTCACAAGTAGCTGCTGCACAAACAGCTTTGTTGTAACGTGAATGATGCTGGAGTTCCACTCACTTGAAATGACTGGTGAATCCAAGTAGATCATGTCTTCAGTGAAGTTGCCAGCCTTCTCACTGCTACAGATATACTGATTAGCTAGGCCCTACAGGAAGGACTCAGGGGCAGTTTCACAATAGGCGCAGAGCTCTTAGTTCAAGCCTTGCTCCAGATGCGTACCTAAGGCCCACACTCCAGGCAGCTCAGCTGGGAGCAGGTACCCACAGGTCCAGCTAAGGAACATAAGCCAATGGATATCATGTTCCCATGCCCAGCATTTCCTTAGCTGTACTGTGCTCTACTCCCATTATTTCTACAAGCTGTTTAGATTCTGCATAGACTTTGGATAGATAAGACTCTTTTATTGTATTTCAGAAATGAAATCTCCTTGATTTTCTGTCCCAGTATCTAAGATTATGGTTTTCTTTATTATATGTCAGGAAGACTTTATAGCCTTATCTGACCTCATTATTAGTCTAAATATAATATTCTTAATAACAATACAACCATGCAAATCAATAAGGTCACATGCAAAAACCAAAAGATAACTTCACTGCAGTGCCTTACCATAACTAAACCCAAGCAGTACAGCCCAATACCTTTTTTTCCCTAATTTCCTTTAAAAACCACGCAGGGACACCAGGATATAAAAGTAATTCTGGTTTGGGTTTTTTTGGTTTTTTGTTTTTTTTAATGCTGCCTTTCATGTCTATTTAAGTGCAACTACCTGGATCAAACAGATACATAATTTGCTTCCTAACAACACATGCCCTTGCTTTATTAATCTGGTTAGCTTTAAGAGCAGGTTTTCCAGGTCAAGACCCTGAGGGGAGCCACTTTAAAAGAATGCTCTCTGTTGGCCTAGGAATGACTATGATGTGCCATTCCCCTTCTCCCATTTACCCTGTGGGAATGCAAGGCTTGGTTAGGAAACACCAGCTGTGCTGTTACCTGAAAAGTGCTCTCACCCATTCCACCCCATCAGCAAAGGATGGAGACTCATGGGGCTGTCTCTGCTCCAGGGACAGAGCACGGCTCTTCGATTCATCCTGCTTCTCCAGAGTATGCAGCCACAAGCCAGTTGAAGCAGTTTTTGATACAAAGAAAATGCATAAGTTCCTGCTACAGACTGAGAATAGTTTAGGAAAAAAGAGGGGGATCCCTGCATATCATTTTATCGTGTTCCCTTCCCTTCTTTGGAATGCTGGGTGCATAGCTGATACAGCACAGACTTACCATGGCAATATATTCCTAAAGGTAGTTTTTCTACTAGAAGATTTTGAGAAGTACTATAAATAGCCCCTAGTGAGCACTTTGTAAAGAACACCTAGTGCATTTTATATATTTAGACTTGTATAAATTTCTAGTGCAATCTGGAGGGATTAGCCAGACAACTACCATTAGCAGTAATGACTGTTCTGCCACTGAATTCCTGGGCTTGACACTGAAAATTACCTCCAAGTATTAGATTTCAGGAATAACCTGAGTTGCAAGGTGTATTTTCCTGCTCCTATTTCTCTTTTTTTCTTACTGATTTCAACTTTCTTGAAAACAAAAGGCTGCTTCAAATTTTTTTAAAGGTGTTTCGATACCCAGCAGTGCTGAAAGGACTCCTCCTGGAGTCCATTTCAATTGGTAACTTGACTTTGAGCAATACATATATTAATAATAACATTTATTATAGGACAAAAACACTAGATTAAAGGAGCACTGCTGTTGTAAAGTCAAGCAAAGTTAGGGAATGTGAGAAATAAGGCGGCTTACTGTGGCAGTAAGTAAGTTTACACTAACGCTCATATAACTTTAATTCATCCCCCTTCAATTCATGATTTATGACATAGCTTTAAATTATACGATTACATTATTAATTTTTCCCATAGGAAGTACTCCCTTCAGTCAGTGTCCCAGGTGGATGGTGCTCAACAAATGAGCAGGGCAGGCAAGCAATATTTTTGTGCTATCCTCACTGTTCAGAGGGTGGTCCCTCCAGCTTTCTCAATGCACACCCTCTTCAAACCTTACTCTACAGAACAAAGAATTTTCATTTACTTTTCAGATAGTCTATTACCCTCCTTGGTATAGCATCTGAACATTTCACAAACCTTAATGAATTATTTTCAGAACATTCCTTTGATTCATTTAATTGTAAACAATTTTACACGTGGGAAGCTGAGGCACAGAGCTAATAAGGTTAAAAATATCTGCTCATCTTGGGCTCTCTGAGATGCTAAACACTTTTTTCCTACCATTAAGCATTAGGCAACACCATTTTTGTTCAAGTGTATTTCCTATTGACCTATCACAGTTGTGAAGAACTTCACTGAATCCGAGCATCCTCTGTGGGACACCCAAATAATGAAAGCAAACTTCTTTTGGGTCAGCTGATACAAATGTAACACTGTTGCCATTGGCGGCAGCAAGGGTTGGGTTTAAATTTAATGCAATTACAACAAAAACCCAAGTCACAATAATGAAACTAGAGAAAACTGTAAGTTTTCTGGAGCTTGGAAACTTAATTTTCCCACTTGCAAAGAAGCAGTTTAACAACCCATATTTTCATTAAAGGTAGAATAGAAAACTATGTCCATGTAGATAAGCAGGGTATGAAAATGACTACTTTATAAAATTATAACTTTACACCTTATACTCTTGTTCCCTAGAAGTCAATATAAGCCCAGCAGGTTGCTTTTCCCTCCAGACTCCACTGTTACATCTCTGGGAAGACTACACAGAGCAGTGACAAATAAACACACTTTCTCGGAGTCTCTAAAGCTTTCATTTGAGCACTCCAGGGCTGAAAGCTATTGCTTTAGACGAGGGTGACCATTTTCTCCCCTCCCCTCTCCCCCAGTGTTGGCTCATGCAGACAACTAGCAGGCCCAGGCTCCTGTACACTGGTAGTAGTAGAAACTGTTCTCCTGTTAGAGAAGAGATCCTAAAGGATCTGTTTCCCTTTAAGGACACAAATCCCTTTTAGCAGAAATGCCATTCAAATATAATAAAACACCGCACGCAAACCCAGTATGTTTCAGGATGGAAAGACCTCCTGTAGACCTGTTCTCTCTTTGCTCTTGCCTCTTGGTTGCCCTGGCTCAGGAATTCTTGGGGCAGAGGAGGAATGCGGGGTTTTTGCTTTTACTTTAGGCCTCAGTTGCCCTGTTTTTTTAAAAAAAATCTCTAGTTTAACAGACATAGGATGAGAATCCAGTTCTCCCGGACAACATTCAATTGGCATTAAATAGAGGCATTTTCATTACAGACTTTGCAACCTATGCGACATATGAGGCAGATAATTCAATGGAAAACAGCATCCATCACTACACAGCTCTAAAAGCAGGCCCTTTCTTGTGCACTGAATGAGATTCTCTGGGAAAAGGCATAGGCTCCTTTAACCAAAAGCTCTGTCATAACACATATGCAGAGGGGACTTGCATTAGGTGCTTGACTTTGTAATTTAAATTTAAGTGTGTGTGTGTGTGTGTGTGTGTGTGTGTGTGTGTATAACTTTGAAGATTTTAAAAACAAGAAGTCCAGTGCAGAAGTAAAAAGATCCATTATATGGAATCATGTTGGCATCTGTAGAGGCTCTTGAGAAGACTGGACTCTGTGCTCACAGTGCAAATCTCTGCAAGCTGAACTAACATGCAAGCGATAGCAATAGACCCCATCAGCCTTCGGTAGCCTCCCTGCTCTGCTCAGCAGGGAACCGGACTCTTCACACAAGCAGATTTCCCATAAATGCTGACATCGGACAAGTGAGGAGAGTTGCATCCAACCTCAGGCTCCTTAACTGATCTGCCTTTTGCTCTTCTTGTCTAGTCTGAGTCCTTTTAATTACTATTCTTCATTCCAGTCTCATCACCCCAATTTTTCCTGTCATTTTCTCCCAGCTCCCATACACAACTCATCAGCCTACCTTTTCCATACTCTTCATATTGAAATAAAGTGGGGTCCTTCTCTGCTGCCTAGGATATGCAGAGGGGCACTGAGATAACAGGCAAGTTATTCTTGTTCTCAGTTTTAGTGCACAAGTAACCACCCTTTCGCTGCTGGCAGCATCACTGCAGGAAAAGCCTGCTCTGTGCCAGCAGCACTGGGGAAGGAAAGCATGTTAGCTGCTCTCTGCGGATGGGATCTCCACACCCGCTGATGCCACCCTGGAGGGAGACCTTAAGCCTTACTACGGAGAAAAAAAAAAAGAAGAAGAAGAATGTAGCTGCTGAACTCTAATAACTGTCTCCCAAGCATAAGCTGACTAGATTTTTTTTATAGCAGCTGATCACTTAGTGCAGTATTATATGCAACCAGCCTACATTTTTCACCGTGACAGACTCAAAGCACTATGGACCTACCTTTCCTACTTCCAACTTTTAATTGAAAAATAGTCAACTTATAGCTTTCCTGCTTGCAAAGATAAACTTTTAATTTATATGTGGATGCAGTCTTGTCTAAGTCTACAGCAACAGCTTTGAGGAGGATTGCCCTCATCCGTTTCAATTGTTAGTGATTTGTTACATTTAATGCTTCCAATTGCCCTAGTACTGGATACCAAACTTGAGATAATCTTTACTTATGTTCTCCTTAGTGTGGAATAGCTCCAGTTTTCATTGATAAGGATGTTTCAAATAAGCCCAGAAGGATTTGGTTTGGGCCCCAGAAACTAAAGTGCTAAAACCAGAACCCAGTGTTTGAAAACTCATACAAAATCATATAAAGTCCATATTCATTACTATCATTGCACCTTGAAGTTATCATCTAGTCCTAATAATAAACTAATGCTTCAGCCCGGGGCAGCAATTTAAAAACTTTTTTAGGCTGATTCTATAAAATGGGTTTGTAGGTTTCATACTCTGAAGTATGAAAGAGATTAAATTAAACTAACATTACTTTTATATTTAAAAGACTGATCTATCACACAGAAAGGTGTTAGAAATAATCATTACAACACATCATTCGGTGCTATGCTCCATCCCAAACTTGGATATCACAACCTTCATTTAGCCTGGAGACATTAGTATCTGAATGTAACATGCCCTTCTATTTCCCACCAAGGTATAGCTAGCTAGATATCAGCATAGCGAAAGCTATATTGCTTGATAGGTAAAAAACAACACCTTCAATGCCTCTTGCTCTCAGTTAGTAAAGAGCTGAATAAAAAGGGCAATTCATAAAGTGTGATCCGGTTTTGAAATGGTGAATTGTATGTGAAAAAACACCTGCTAGGTTGTATGATGTGACTCCTTGGGAACAGTCACATCATCTACATTAAAAGTCAACCCAGATCAACCCAGAGAATTTATCATGGAAAGAAACTTTCAGGCATAAAAAAAGGTAATTCATTAAATAAGAGGGTGAAATTATTAAGATAATCATCTGAATTTGTTGCTTAATCTCCTACCTGTAAAATGGAGGAGCAAGGCCAACAATGACTCAATATTGGTGTATTTTTAAAAATGTTGGAACCTACACCCAGGGGCTCCTTTGCCCTAGCACTGGACCTGTGCTATGAGCTCACTGATGGACCTCCATGGAGTTTTCTTCCTGAAACAGACATCAAGAACATACTCATCTGACCTTCTCAAGTAAACTAAAAATGATTCAAAAAATGGGAAAAAATATTCTGATTAAAAGAGCAATATGCATCTTCCCTTGCTTTTTGTGAATTTTTGATGCAAAGTGAAGACAAACACAGCAGAGAATCACCCAAAGTACTGCACAGTTAATTGCTGAAAGAATCTCCATGTGTTTAAGCAGAATTAGAGTAAATGACACAGCAATTCTTTTTGCAATAACTTTGATAGACAATAAGTGCTCCTCCAGATGTCATCCTGGAGAAAGCAGTGCACATCTATCTCACATATTTGTCTCTGGGACAGGTGGCAATAAATTTCTACTTCTCTGCTTTAATTTTGATGGTCAGACAGGCAGACAGGCATTTATTTCACAGTGGATTCCTTTTTGTCAGCATTTCAGAATATTAGCTCTTTCACAGTCTTCCTAGAATCGAGTGTTAGTTCGAATTTCATGAACACCAGCAGTTGGTTCACATAAAGGTCACTTTCCTAGGTTTCATCTTTCTCCCTTATATTGATTCACATTCGGCCACATGCAGTGAGGATGCAAGCTTACTTCTGCTTCACCACAAAATCTTTTGTACATTATACTTGGGAAAATGTAACAAATCTTAACTGATCAGCTTGTGAAACTATGTTAAGGTAAGTTATGTGGAAAATTGGACTGATGCTGAAATTACAACTAAAATCCACTATGGCACAAGAAAATGAATGGCATTCCAACTAAACATGCATTCTGAGTAATTATAATTAATTCAGGGTGGGGGAACTTCAGTTAGTACTTAATACATCACAGTACTCTTCAGGTTTTAGGCTCTTCCTGCATCAAGGCTAGTTTAACATTGAGAGTAAAGTCAGACCTTTAGTGTTTAAACAAAATAGTATTTACATAGAAAAGTTCTGTTTCTGATAATAAGTCAGTATTAACGCACAATGACAATTATTTCTTCAGTATTTGATACCGGGCTGTGATACTGCTAATGTCACTAAAAATTACATTTTTGGACTGTCCGAAATAGCCTTTGCAATGACACTGTAAATAACTTTAGGATATGCTTACAGGTTTAACTAGGATCCAGACATGAAATGTTAAACAATTTAGTTGTAGTCTGAGTGGAGAATTAAAGCCTAGTCCCACTGAAGCCAACTTGAAGGATCCAAATCTTTAACTGAGAGTTGGTTAACATGTATCATATTATGTTGCAATCTCTTATGTAGTTATCTCTTACATGTTAATTACACGAGCAGCAGCCAATGCAATCACTCATTGGTGGTGCAGTGCCAAACCTTTCTTCTATGGTTCTTCAATTTCTGCTCAAGAAGTCACAGAGAAGAATCCTTGCTACTACTTTGCTAGGTAGGGTGAATACCTTTGTCTTCCAGATACCCTGGCCATTATTCAGCTCCTACAAATCATCTGTGCAACTAGTACAGGACACTTCTGAGTGCTACTGGCATATTAAAAGTTACCTGCTGGAAGAAATCGGACACATAATCACTTTTAAGGGAGCAGAAATGACAGATAAGACCAAGGTATGCAATAGACTGCAGAGTTGTACATGTTGGGGAGAAAGGAGTAGCAGAGTTCCATAAACTGTTTTCCACCACCAGTACACCTATATGAGACCTTACCATGGCAAGGGAGTTATTTTTAAATGAGGAGATGAACTATAAAGCCACAAAACATATTTTAAAAAATCATCATATAAAATCACCATTGGAAATCCCCTTTTTTCCCTATGAATCTCCTGGTGTGAAAATTCAGTAGTGGCTTGCAGATTCAGGGAATAATTTCATATAGGAAAGAATGAAGATGCATCCCGGTCATCTGACCTTGCACAGTAGCTTTATTCAGTTTTGCACAGCACTAGAGGAAGCAAGATTAGCTGCAACTGGGGATTTTTGCTACATGAAGTCTTTTACTCCCTACCAACTTCATATTTCATTCCCTTCAAAGTTCATCAGTACAGACTTTTATTTATATTCATCCCATGAAAATCTGTTAGTTCTTCAGACATGAAGACAGCAACAGGGAAAAAGTATGCATACTGTTGCGTGACAAGGTTTAAGAAGACCAAAGCAAAGTAGGACATCTTCCAGGCTTGATCTCAAAGGAATAAATTCTTTTTTTTTGTTTTGTTTCAGCAGGATCAGAGTCAGTCCTTTGGGTATGGCCTCTGTTATCTTCTCTGCAATCACATCAGCCACCAGGAGAGCCTGGCAAACATGGGAAGAAGTGAGATCATCACACCAAAATCACCACAAAGCTTTAGGGATAGCCAGACCACTACTGAGAGATACACAACAACGACCTAGGCTCTGCAAGCCACTTTTTACCTTACTTGATAATTGCTACTATGTTATATATTCCCTCCCACACAAACTCTCATCCTGTGCCCAAACAAGCTTGGGAAGCTCTTGGGAAGTCCTGAAATTCCTACTCCCTGACTTTCAGGTTGCTTATTTTATGACCAGGATTTCCTTCTAAAGGAATTGAGAAAGAAGTTACACCTATGGAAAAATTAACCAGAAAGAAAGGGTTACAAAAATCCACACAAATGCTTTAGGGTAAAGGACAAGAAGAAAAAATAAGATAACAGGAATGAGAATGTGCAGTAATGGAGTGAATGGAATGTACAAAAAAGAGCAGGAGATGAATGTGGAGAGAAGTTAGTGAGAGAAAAGCGGATTTTGGCCGGCACTCCCCACAGCTGAGTTTAGCTACTACCAAAGCCCCAAGAGTGGCCTAGACGGTGGCTTCCGCAGTGGGGGGCGAATCAAGCCCATGCCCTAGCCTAGCCACCTGCCCAAAGGACCCGAACGCCGGGAGGCGCCCTTCTGCCCACCAGCTGCGTCTCTCTCTCACTCCTGGAAAGGTGCAAAGTTTCCTTGCACAGTAGCAGGAGCCCGAGAGGATGCCTCCTGCCGCCAGGAAGCGGAGGGAAGGCACGCGAGAGTCTCTGTGCACACGCTTCTCCAGCTCCCTTGCGTCTGGGACTGCGAGCAGGGGAACAGCCAAAGCGCATACTGTAACTACAGCACTCCAGCAATAATGTAAGTGAAAAATATTATTCCAGCTGCTACCACAAATGCTTATATTAAAGTGAAATGGTACTTTTTTCAGTTGTATACTATCTTTTATCTGAGTGACGTTTATTTGTTAATACTGAACCTAAAAGCAATCTCTTGTTATAAATTAAAAACACTCATGAAATGTCTGCTTCTTTGTCTTATTTAATACAGTACATTAGCAATCATTAAAAAGTATAGACTTAAAGCAGTATGGCTGATCAAATATAACATACTGCCTTAGAAGTAAATTCCATATTAAAATAGGGACTTTTACTACAGAATTACATTTTTAACTTCTTTTTTTTCAAATAAATTACTGAAACTTTTGCACTATGAAAGCTCTCAGGCAAAATTAATGGTTTTGTTTTGCAAATTAATTTAGATATTAAAAAATTATATTTTCAACCAAGATCTCAGTTACTCAGATTAAATATTAACCAAAAGCTGTCTTCTGCTTAAATAGAATTTAGCCTTTGAAGTGTTTTTATTAATCTCTTCTGATGTAGGTGCTTGAAATTCTGTGAAAGTGCTGCTGCTACCAGTTCTGTGCATCACTTACTGTAATTTATTTTCAGAACATAATTCTATTTATAAATGAAAATCCTATTAAAAGAAGACAAGAAAAATTAGTCCTAGACTTTGCATTGGTAGAGTAGAAACAAAATGAGCGGCCTAACCTGAAGTGACATTTACAAATTACCTGTTAATTTAAACTGGGTTGAAGGATGACAGAGTTTAGTCAGACTGACAGGAAGTACCGAAGGACTGACAGTTGGGCCTGCAGTGGCCATAAAGCTCCCCTCGCAAGCACATTTGTCTGTGTTCTCAGGCAAAAAGCTTCCCCCGTAGTAAATAATATATTTGTAAAAATATTTACTTCATGGCAGCCCAGTGAGTGAACATTTTATGGAGCTGAAAGCCCCCCATCCCTCTCTTTTTATTCTTATTTTCAGGAGGGATAAGAGCTGCTTGAAGATGGCCACCTGCCTTTGGTCACATGGTTGCTTTCTGGCCACCCCCCGAAAGCTAAACCACATGATTTTCCTAATTAAATGGAGACAAGAAGTGACAGGGCCGTATCCTTCAGTCGCTCTGGGATACCATTCGTGCCGTAAGAGCGGTGCCCTTGTTGACGAGGCATTCTGTGCATGCACACGGCTACGTGCCGAGGCCCGGCAGCGCCAGAGTTATGGAGATAATAATAGCTGCTCTCGTTCCACTTATAATTAGTACTGAGAAGACTCAAAAGCAAGTGCTAAGATTCTCACTATTTATTTATTTCGAAAGCCAAAATGCTTGAAGGAAGATACCAAAGTGTCTTATATTTTAACGTTAAAATTTTTCCATGTGCCCAAACAGTAAATCTTATTTTATAAAGTATTTAATCTATAAATGGAATATTTGGGAATCTTAATAATCTAATGACAATTACTTTAGAATCTGGCCCTCTTATGCTAATTAGGAAAGCAGTGTATTATCTTGCTATTGTAGCTCTTTCTTCTGAACGGGGGCATCACACATACGTGGAGAGAAATGCAGACTATAGTTAGATAACTCTGCCCACATACAAGATGTTCTTGTGCATACTTAATAAAAATTGCTTTAATATTTTTAAACAGTTGGCTGTATTTTACATACATCCATAAATTACTGAACATAAATTTAAAATCTTATACCTTGGTTTAGGGACCTCAGAAAGCATATGCTTATTTCATTCACCAGGCACCCACTGACCAGGTAGCCATGGGCTCCCCACTCACATCTCATCCACACTTTTTTATATAGTACACAGGTCATATTATAATAAATGAACTAGTATGTATTATGCACACTTTAATTTTTGAATAAATCGGCACTTATCCTTGGGGTAGATAACCTGTGCTGATATAATGCAGCTGGCGATAATTAAAAGTGCATCTATCAATTCTCAAAAAAAAAAAAAAAATTGTATAAATTGCTCTGCCCCCACGAACATCAGTGTATTTATAGGTACAAAACAAATGGTACTTGGAGATTGTGTTTATGTTCCAGAACAGAGGCATGAATTCCCATAATCTATTTCAACAAAATTCAGAAGTCCTTGTTTTAATGCCTTTTCCAGAAGCCTTGCTCTTGAAATTGACCTTCAAAACACAAAAACATAACCAAGTCTGTGATGCCAACTTTAAGTTTTTGCTTTCTGTAGGTTGTTGTGGAAGACTTGCCTGTGGGTACTGTCATTTTGCAGTAGGCCTTTTAAATGTAACTCATTTCTGATTTTTAATCTTAGCACAGGACACCTGATTTTTTCTTTTTTAAATAATGACTTGACAATGATGTAATTTTACACCTACTGTACAAAAGATTTTCCTTATTTAATAGCAGAGCATAAATTGTGGAAGCAGAAAAAGATCTTATTATTATGGAAGAATAGTAAAATAAGATCTACAGTACCATTATTTTTGAAATTAGATATTGTACCTTAGTCAAAAGAACCAAATATAGACCATGCTCTGGTCTGTAATATGTCATTGATGAAAAATGGTCCTAAGTTCTACTTAAAGAATCCAGGAGGCCACAATTAATACTTTGATTTCTTTCAGAAAAAGAAGAAGCTACTGCAACAGATGAAAGTGTTGAAGCTCTAGTGTCAGTGGGAGGAAAGAAAAGAGCAAAATCAAAAAAAGGAAACTGAATCACTATAGTTGACGTGTTATCCACAGACCACCTCCCCCACTAAAACTGCTAAGAATTCACCATAATCTCTGAATGGGAAATGACCAGTGGGTGTATCCAACTACATAGTTCATTTGGACTCAGAAGAGGAAGATCTTTTCTTCAGGGATGTCCAACCTAATAAGAAGAGAAACACAACCCCATCTCCAGCTTGACCATATGACAGTGCTTTCATATATCTTTGGAGAGATTCTCTTCTACTTAAACTTGAAGATAGAACTAATATACAATATTTTATTAATTCCCTCCCACACATCTTTGCCCAAAAAAACACGTATACTTCTTTGGCCAATCACAATTATTTTTAAAGGCTTGTTAAGCGTTCCTATACTGTAAGACTGACATCCTTGCCCTTATACAGTATATCAAGGACATATGATAATGATAACGATCAATGTTATTTTAACACTGCGCAAAGGCCGGGATGTCAAGGCCATTTCTTCATTAGAAAAGAGGACTATTGATTATCAACTAGAGACTGGATAGAAATGAAGAAATTAATAGGCAGATTACCCATCTACCAATTACCTGTAAAGTCTTAGTCAGGTATTTGGGACCCAAATTAATTACACATGGTGGTGGAGGTGGGCTTGTTCATCACTCAGCACCATTATTTTGATTGGATGTATTACGGAAAAGGGAATTCTGGGCTATACTTGCACCAAATGGAATGAAAGAGGTCACTTTTTATTTTAGTAATGTCATGTCTACAGAGGCACACTTTTGAATGATCACATGAAAAGTTTCATTGTCTCTAAGAACTAGTCTAATGTACTTCAGCAGACAGAGCTAATATGGTTGTGCCTTGAGGGTCATTACGTGTTACCAATGACTGAACAGTACAAAATACTCTGCTAGAAGAGGCTGGCCTCCCTTCTTTCCAAGTATCTGAATGATACTCTGGCACACCCATGGCTCCAACCATAGAGTTCATACCGTACTTGACCTCTGCCCAGAGAACCTTCTATGTGTTTCTCTAATCAAAAGATCTAACTGGGTTCTACACATTCAGAAAAAGGTAAAATCCATTGCGCTCTGTTGGGTTTTATTCTTTCAACTGCACAAATTCATACCTTTCATACCTTCATTCATACCTTTTTTGTTTTTTCATTACCTGCATTTTATTGAATTTTAGAAGAGTTAATTCTGATGCCTTGGCAGAAAAATAAAATAAGAGCTACAAGACATTTTGCAGCTGAGGCTGCTTCAGGAGGTTGTGTTACTAGATATGAAGTAATTTATGTAGGACTCTAACCAGCATGCTGAATTCCCTGCTTACTGTTACCCCAGGGAAAATGGATGCCAAGAAAGAGTCATGTATCTCAACAATGGCAGGAGACTTCATTTTTCTAACTTTGTTTGCTAAATAGCTAATCATCTTTGTAAAGATGCTCCCAAGTGTTTTTGAATTTTATTCCACATCCTAAAAATATCACCATAAACCTAATGTGGACAGCTGACTGCATTTTCTGTGAAGTCCTTTATTTTCAGATAGAATTTATTTTAACTGAATCCTTTACTTTAAAAATATCCTTTTATGCCCCTCTGTTAACTGGGCATCACAGCTCTGATCATCCAGAACAAAGGAGGAATATGGTTTGGATGTCTTCCTAAAATACTTTTTCTAGCTTTACCACAGCTATAGGACTTGGAGGAATTAATTCAGAGAAATCGTTTGGCCTACATTACATGTCTAGCCTCAGAACTTATGAAAATGGGTAGAAGAAGTAAAATTTCATTCCTTAGAATTCTGCACCTCTTAGTGTTCAGACTTCTTGAGGAGCATTTCAGTGTTTTCAGCCTGTCAGACAGACATCAGGCAGACACAGTAAACTCTTACTTTCTTATTAGCATCACACTATGAGGGTAAAAATGATTTAGATTCTTAAATCCAATACTTAGATGCCACTGGGATTCTTAAGAATCACTTTTCTGTTGCCAGACGGCAAAGGCCCCTAAGTTTCTACTGGTAGCAAGGCTGAAAATTGCTTAAACCTGACCACGTGAAGCAACTTGGTGCCTGGCCCACACTTAAACCTGACAGCCATCACAAATTAGACACCTATGCATCAACTCAAAAGACCTTCATCAGATAATTGTCCATAGAGCATTCCCAACCCCACACAGAGGTGCTCTGTTTCTGCCACTCAGCTTTGTAAATCTAGCCATTGCTGTACTTATTCAAGGCCCACTATCAATTCCCCTGTCTGATTTGGAGGAATGACCGAATTTAGGTCTCCATCCTCCCAGGAGATGTAAGATCCTCAGAGGCAAGTCTTTCTCAGTATTGTCCATTGAGTCTGTTCTACGTTGTTTAAAATGCTTAAACATCCCTTGGGGGCAAAGAAAGAGGGAGGATGTCTGCAGCCTGACAGCCAGAACAACACCTAGGAAACCCAAATATTCATTATTTCATACACAGTTTCCTCTATATCATTCTGACCATTCCTACACAGTAGCCATTTGCTGGGGCCATATGGTATAACAAAGCAGTATAGACAACAGAAAAAAATCTACCTCTCCCTAGCAAACACTTGATGAAATCACTAATAAAGCAGTGCCAGAGGTTTAGAACACACCTTTGGCATCATGAAGGCAACACAGAAGGAAAAGCAGCAACAGCAAGACATACTCTGCATAACAAAAGCTAGGCTATCAGCATATAACTAGACCAGCCACCCTATCCAAAGGTACTGACACCCCAGAGCTGCCTTGAAGGTGGAGGAAGCTGGATGAAAAAGATTTGGAACGCCCCCTTTAGAGGCTGTAAAACCTACAATTAAGGGATTAAACTTCATTTGTAGCCTTTTTGACTTAGTTGGGCATAGATAAACTGCACAAGAAATACACAAAAGGGAAGGGTGTAGAGGAAACAGGATATCAACAAGAATTTGTCCATCATTCGCCATCTTCTTTTTTTACAGAGGTGGCTTAAAAACAGTGCAAAGGGCCACATAATGCCCTTCTGGGTCTATGGCACAGGATCTTAACTTACCATTCATATAAACATAGGGTTATTTCTGTGATTGCCAAAATTAACACTGAGTTTCTTTCCTTACAAAGAATTGTGTGTTCTTTGTCTTATGCTCAGAGTCAGTGCTTGCACAAATGTAACTATTGCCCACTAAGGGCAGTCAGCAAGAATACTTCATTATAACTAGCTTACTTAGAGGAGGCTTAGACTGATGTGTTTGCTAACTTCCAGAGGAATCTTTAGGTATTTGAACCAGATCCCTGTTACTGCTCATAACACACGGCAGAAAGGCTATAAATGTTTTATTTCCACTGGAATGTGTGAAACATTTGGAGAAAGTTTCCAGCTTTGGCAATAGCCCCGCACTGTTATGACATTAGGCCATATTATCAGGGCCACTTTCATTAGGTTCTTTCTAGCCTGCTGGAACAGGGCTCTTGAAGTGGCAGTGTCTGACAGAACTGGGGCTGTGTTATGCACAACCTAGCTGAGCCCTTCTTTCCAGACTGTGAGTCATTTGCATTTACGCTCAGAAGGCCCTTTTACCAAATCTTTAGACAGACGACCAAGGCAACACTGAGGCATCTATAGCTAAGATCTTTGGAGTGTTCTTTTAAAAGAAAATGTAGTTCTAACCCTATTAAAATTTAAACTCCACCATGGCAGAGTGAACCAGGTGGTTTGTGACAAGCAAATGCTTACTTGCCAATTGCTTTCCCTTTTCTTGTGCTCATTAATCACATTTGGATGCTTTTATAATAGAAATCAGATACACAGAAAGCAAGGAGCAGTATTAGCAGAAGTCCCCAAACCCCTTCCTATGGGAAAGGGATAAAATAAACATCTAGTATTGATACTATTTGTATTCTTTTTTCAACCAGTGAAAATTTAAGATGAAAATCCTGGCATCTCCCATGAATCTCAGTAGTCTAAACTGGGAGAAGTGGTTAATATAAGAGTTTTTTTGGTACTTATTAAAAACCCTAGGGCCCTTACCAGATAGACTCTGGCCAAGATATGCAGTCTAAGGAGCTCTTCTGGCTTTGCTGTGATTAAGATACTATCTAAGTAAATAAATATTCTTACTGCCATGGGCCTTAAGGGATGAATAACTGGTCTTCCAGCCATAGCAAAGGCTCTTGGGGCTGTGCACTGGCCAAACATCATTACTACTGACAGATCCAGTGTCAGTAGTCAGTCAGTGTCCTTTCCAGGACAGCCCAAAGGATTTCCTGGAGTTTGAATGAAAATGCTGAGGAAGTAGTTGTTTATATTTCCTATAGTTTTTGAAAAATAGTCATAAAAAGGGTTTTGAACTGTAAATGAAAATGAATAGTAACTCATCCAGGAACCATACGTGGACAACCTCAGGAAAGTTTCTCTAGTGGATATATCCCTTCTAGTCTGACAGGTCTGACCTCTAATATGGTCAGTTAATTTGTTTATCTTAATTGCTGACTGGCATACAAGATAGGTATACTAGATAGAAATAAACACATCACATTTTAGCCCCCTTAATTTTAGCGGACAGATTTAATAAATGCACATAACTAATGGGTATATAATGACTTCCCTAAACTCCTACTTGTAGATCATGCATTCTATTTCCCAGTGCATTTTTTTGCCATGAAAAATTAAATTGGAAAGTCAACAAGAGAGAAATCATACTGGGGACATTTTCAATCCATTCATTTACATTTTTACTCTTTCCAGAATGTGGATAGTGTATTTTTATGGCATGTTTGGTTGCTGTTCAAAACATCTTTTTTTTTATTGAATAGCAAAATTATTAGATGAGTAGAATCCTGTATGCATAATAAGAGCACAATTTAAAGCTGTCCCTAGGCTAATTTATGAAGCACTAAATCAATTGGAAAAGTTTTCCCTTTTTCTTAAAGAGGCACAAGGTTGCTTTTTCAGCTGGTTTTGTCTGTTTTCATGGTCTGCACATTGATCATAGCCTGGTACAGTTAGCCAAATCCATATGGGAAAAGAAATATCTGAGGGATGACACTAATGATATATATACTCTTTGTCAGTTTGTTTCACTTCTCTTCCTAAATGAATTCCCTGTAACTAGTGCACAAGTCATTATTGAATAAGGTTCACAGGCACTAACCAATGTGTAGGAGAACATAATTAATGCATACGAGTTTGGCAAATAGATGTTTGTGATTGCCCTAAGTCAAGGCTTGTAAGTCAACCTAGTGAAACATTATGCGAAATACCTTTTTTACCTCCCACCATGGACATGTAAGCACATTAAATTTCAAATGAAATACTGAAATATGCGCATTCCAGGCTAGGCATTGTTGCTTCTTAATGTCAGTATGTCAAAACAATAATGATACTTAGTGCATGTACACAAATCTCAAAGCATATCACAAAAGCACACAAGTATCATTCCCATATATATCGATAGGAAATGGAATCACAGAGAAGATGCAACTTTTCTAAATCATCCAGAAATAGAGACAGAAACCAAATCCAATGCTCTTACCTAGATCAATATTGCAGCACTATGTTGCCTCCTCCCATTTTGCTTCTGTGATTTAGCCTAGGCATTTCTAATTTACTTACAGGAAAATATTCTGAAGTGGTATTTTATCCACAGATGATTGCTGCTGATAGCAGTTGCTGGACTCTTCCAGTCCCAGAGTTCTCTGAGGGGAAATGGTTTGCAGCTTGCACACCACTCTACTGATAGCCTTGTTAGATATTTTAAAGATCTTTTGTCCTAACTTCATGCATAAGAAGTTACACAGAGAAATCATTGTGTTAGTGGGACCTACATGACAGTTTTGGCTTGACTAATATGTAAACTCATCTCAGACAAGTGAGGAGCTATGGGCCTGCTGTTCTTGGGAAAGAAGAGGAAAAGACAGCCTAAATTTCAACTCTTTCAGGGCTTTTCTGAAACTATAGTCTTGACTGAGAAGGCAGGAAGACTTTTATTGCTACATCCTTGCTTGTTTTCATGTTTGATTTAACAAGTCATGTGTTGCATTATTATGTACTCACACTCTGGGATTTTTAATTAGTCACATTTTGGAAATTCAAAGTGTAAACAAATTCTTTGTTAAATTGCTAACAGTTAGATCCTAAGCTGGAAAAATGGACCTGATTTTATTGAGCAGAATTGCAGTATGGATCCATAGAGTTAGTCTTAGATTTTCTGTTACTTTTTAATGCCTCTCATTAGCTAAAGAGAACCTAAGGATTTGCACATAGGTCCATGAAACTATGAGATATACACACAACATCCATTTGGCATGGATAACATCAATCCACTATTATTTTTTATTTGAAAGCAAGCTGTAGTTATTTTGTTGACTAGTTCACCATCTCAGGCACAAACCCTTCTTCTACACAGTTATGTCATATCCATACCAAAAGCTGTTGAACCAGCTGAGTTTTGTTTAGTACTCACTGAGAGCTGAAAAACTGCTCTGAAAAATCTCTTCCAAAATGCCTTGCCCAAAACTTTCCATAATGAGAACAGGAACAGAAAAGTACAATATAAAAGTGCTTAACTGCAATATGCGCTCAAGTATCTCAGCAGCACAAATTTGTATGTGTACATTTAAATTTTTAAGGTAGATGTTGAAATCCTCAGGCAGCATGTTTGGACTGGGTGAACAGTCAGGGTCACTGGGAGATCTTCCTATAAAGTTATGCTTGGTTTCATCACAGGAGAAGGTAACTAGGACAGACAAACTTATCATAGGATTTAATGACCTCAGCACACCATTCAAGTGACATTGAGGAGGTGTGACTTCTATTCCACAGGCTGAGGTTGCAACGGGCAGCAAGAGAAACGTTCCCTGAATTTCTGCAGACATAGAGTTTATTTTACTGGTTGGAAATAACTGGGCGCTATGAAGGTGAAATAGGGCTAACATATGCGTTACTTTAAGGCTACTAAAACTCTCTTTGAAAGCACAAGCATCGCATCTGCCTCATGCTGACCTTACTTACATAAGTAAAATTCAGTCCCAAATACACCACACACACTACAGAAATTCTGTACTTGCAAGAGGAAAAAAGGACTGTTGCTAATGTTTTATTAAAGTCTCATAGTTCTGAACT
This sequence comes from Apteryx mantelli, assembly GCF_036417845.1. Taxonomy (NCBI): domain Eukaryota; kingdom Metazoa; phylum Chordata; class Aves; order Apterygiformes; family Apterygidae; genus Apteryx; species Apteryx mantelli. The sequence goes on along the minus strand of NC_089985.1, from coordinate 25,047,172 downwards.
AGTATGGAGCCACCTTATAAGTGTTGCCAATATCCTCATGAATACCTGTGACAAGTGCCATTAACATAAAATACAAAATGGTACTCGGCATGATGTGAGATTTAAAATTTAGACATGCACTTGCCACATTTAAAAATGTACTTCACAGAATGTATTTTTAAACCGCATATTTTTTAAAAACAAGCCAATTCAGTGTCTTATATTTTGAGTTTTAATTCCAATCAAGCTAATTTCTAGTCATCACAAACACATACCTGCCAGTAATGAAGGCTGTTTAATTAGGTCCAGATAAAATAGCTCCAATTCTGTTTCTGATCCACCTGTCAAAGCAAATCAGTCTTTTACATGACTTTTAAAAAAACAAATTAGAGTAGCTGATGATTTTTTGAATATTCAAGTAGACACACTGAAGATAAATCCAAACAGAACTTGTGACTGAACAAAAGCCTGGAACGTGACCCCAAAGATGAAGAGATCTTGTTCTGCCAGAAGCAGATTTCCAAGTTTGGTATTTTAGGATTATGAAGTCAAGGACGGGGTGCTAAAAAGCAGCTACTGGAAAGGACAGCAGTATCTTCTACAGCTTAGGGCAAGGTAACATTTCAAAGCTATGTAAAATTATACACAAATAACAGTGTTAAAGGTCCTAGTTAAAGCCCCTAAGCCAGGTGATTTCAGAACAGACATGTCCAACCAACTCATGCCATTGTAGCTCTATGGGAAAAAAAAAAGCTTTGTTGTTCATGCTACTATTACAGAAACAAGGATATAATCTAGCAGAACTGACAGAGTTGAATGTCAAAAATTCATTGGCATCAGAGGTAGACTAGTAGTCTGAACATGTTTACCGGTAGGCCGATATCCACAGAAACTGACCATCACAAGTGGAACAACCCAGCACAGCTCCCAGAGATCATCGTTAATAATTGCTTAACACAACACGAGCTCTACTACCAATCTCCAAAACTGTAGGATAAGACACTAATGCTAGGAAGTAGACTAGAGGTATAACATTGATTTAAAAACACTATTCAGACACAAACTGTTAACATCTAGAACACAAAAAAGGTAAATCAAACTTTAATAAGGGAAATAACCATTACTCTCTGGTAAGCAAATCAGTCTGTATTTTCTCGCTGTTTCTGTGCTTATTCCATTAAGTAAGAAATCACCAAAAATGCCAGGGTTTCATAAGTTTTTTCTCAATCAAGCTTACCATTTATTCTGCCGGAATGACACTTCTTTCTCATCCTTTGATTCCTTATCAAAGTGGTTCTACTGATGTTAGTTATTAAAGCACTAACTTTTCTACAGTCAATTATACATATTGTATTGGCACCTGTTGCACCTTCCAGATGATGGACTTGTTCATTTTGATTGATTTTCAATGCATGAATAAAGTGGCTTGCTCTTTTCTTCTGACTGGCATTTCAAGCACCATCCTCATTTCATCTTTCATTTATTTAGATTGGACACTTTTTGTTTTGGCTTTCCAAATTCAGTGACAATGGTCTGATTTTATCAGATGTTAGTATTATCTTCTTACCTTGTGCAAACAACTCTTGTAAAACAAAGTTATGGTAGGAGTGGGGCGCATTTGTTATAGATGTTACCAGTTTCCATAATGCTTTTCTGGAATTCTTTTGCCTGTGAATAAAATCCCCATCCAGTAAAGTCAGACTTCTTCGATTTTCCCCTATCAATTTGTATGACAGTGAGCTGTGCATATCAAAGTCTCAAAATACATCTATGTTTGTTTCATTAGAGTCCCAGCTGGGACTATTCTCTCCATTTCAGTGTAAGGAAGTCTGTGTCTTGTTAGATGATGAGGTCTGATGTGGATGTCACAACCTTATGTTTTGAGCATGGCAAGGTATGAACTTGTTCTGCCCATCTATGGCAAACAGTTTCACAAGTCCTCCTTGAAATGAGCATATGATTTGTTTTAGCCCCAGTATATTTTGCTCAAGGTACTGCAGGGCTGAATTAGGATCATGAGTCAGAGGATGAGATTTTGTCTGATATCATTAAGTCTCAGCCTGGGAAGACCTGTGTATTGACTCGGTTGCCAAATTAGGGAGCAGACTGCTCAAGTGATTCATACTCACTTGTTCTGCCTGGAATATGCGCTATTGTTTCCAGTATTGGATGCCTACAGTTCCATAAACACAGACTGATACCGCCAAGCCTATGTTTGTGAGAGGCAGAAGGAACCTTTTGGCCAGCTGGCTGTTGAAAAGGGTTGTTTTAATCTGAACATTTGCACACAATTCACTCATGATGTTGCATGTACTTACTTACATGTTTCATAGTGATTATCCACAGCTTCCAAAGCACTTTCAGATTCCTGTCTTTCATGCATCATGGTCACCTTCACCATACTTGGACAGAATTGTATCTAGCTGTTCCACTTGTTTGCCTCTAGACCAGAAATAGGTAGGCAATGATATTTATTTCAAATACAGGTGCTGCAGAGCTTCAGGATATACCATCAATATAGTACTGCTGCTTGAGCCTACAGAAATTCATGACATCTTCTAGCAGCGTAATTAATATGTAACTATGACTGGGAAAAAAGTCTTGCCTTGTTAGGTTCCTTGTTCTCAAGTGAATATTCTCCAAGATAAGTAGATGTTGTCCATCATGAACCTACAAAAACAAACACAGAATGGCCCCCTTGACCCCTGCTCATTATATTCCACAGATAAATCAGTGGCAACTTCTGGCAAAACTGCTAAAGTCCACAAACTACATAAAACTAGAAGTTTACTTTCTTTCTTTTGGAAACTAATGGATCATCCACTGCATGATTGTCACTGCTTCTTTGCAAGGCCTGAAATCCGGGTTAGAGGAGTTAAAGACACTCGCAGAAGTTGGCCAGTGGTAGATTACCGATGCTCACACTTTGCTCCATAACAGGTGCACTTAGACATCAGCTTTATGACCTACAGAGGTTCTACCATTAAGGAGCAACAAGGATCTCATTCCCATGGGATGGCACTCATACTGTTGGCATTTGACCAGTCGAAACTGGCAGACACAAGTACTATATTTGTTTATCTGAGCTCCATTTACTGCAAAATCTGTTAAGACCTCCAACATACTTCAGGATTTTGTTCATTTCTCTTTTCTCAGAAGTCTGAGGGCAGCTCTGTGCAGCACCTGCTTCTGTGCAAGTAGCAGACTGGGTACAGACAGCCTGCTGTCATTATGCATTTTGTTCTTGTCAGGATTTGTCACTGTTAGGATGAAACAGTTGCATGTTAATCCCACCAGCACTAGTCCTCCACCTCTCTGTGATTTTGTGTCTTCCAAGTAATTTTTATATCATCTCTCACCTAGCCTTAGTATTTCTGTTTCCACTGGTGCATTGCTCTCCTACGTTCCACCCTCCACCGCCACTAAATTCTCTCAGCTTGTCAGTGTTTAGCTGTGCGCTAAAGGGAAAAAGGCCAGCAGGACTGTCTTACATCACAAGCCTACCTACCTCTCCAGTGTGCTCAAAACCATGCCCTTGAAACATGCTTTTAACAAGCCAGTAAGCATTGTACCTTTTCCCCAACTACGGAGAGCAGGGAGGTGAGGCACTCATCTATGTAAAATGGCACACATTTTGTAGATCTCATGTCCTAACGCTATTAGCTCAAAAGATTGAATTAAACAGAGAAAGGTTAATGAAAGGTTTCAGTCATGATTGCAGTGACCATCACGAAGCAAAGGGGCAAGAGAGATGGCAGTTTTAACAATTAAACTCCCTCAACACATTCCTTTTAACACTACTGCCATAACACAGCGAAATGCCACAGTTAATCAGATCACATTCACTGCTAACACATGTACTAAGAAGTTGTTGTGACTCCTCTGTTCGGATGTTCTACAAGATGATCATATTCTTCATTAATCCTTAATAAAAGCAGCATATTTTAGATGCCACATAAATTAGTATCCTTAATTGTTTATGAATATAGAAGCTATATTTATATATTGAACTTTCTGATATTGAAAAATGGCATTATAAATACATAAAATACCATCAAATCCTTATTTCCCTCTAAATCTCAATTCTACTGCTAAATAGGAGGCTATGCACACCTAGTAGTTTTGTTTCATTGTACAGAATTTCCAATATATACTGGAAGTACTTTGCTTACTTCATTAAAGCCAAAAGCAGGTCTGGCACTACATCAGAGTCAGTCATGTCTTCTTGCTTCAAGTATTTATTTCTCTGACTCTATTAAGATGTAAGCAAACATCTTAGTATTTGAACTTCCCGCAGGGTCTCATCACATTTTAGGACTGGCCCCTTCCACATATTAATAAAATTCAATTGGAAAATATTTATAATGCTAGTACATGTCAGAGGAATAAATTAATCTACAAACAGTCTGCTCTTTGCTGTGGTATGCTCTGATGTCCTTATTGAGGGTAAAGGAGACAAAGAACGCTAGGCTTGTGCAGAAAGAAAGGAAAGACTGGCCAGCAGTAACACCATTAGATCTGGGTGTACGAGTGCCTAGTTCAAGACATTGTTTCCTCTGTGCCTTGGGCAAGGTAGTGAGGTTATCTCTACCCAACACGGTTAAGAGCACTTCCTACAACTCCAGGGTATTTCAGGGATATGTGATTAAAAGATTTTGGCATATTTAGATATTTTAGTAACAGAAGCACCCCAAAGCATATTGTCTAAGAAGACTGTAAGTCAGCACAAGCATCAATGAATAAGATGTAAGAAAAACACTTTTTTTTCCCCTTACATACCATCACAAAATATTCTGGTTTACTCATACTTAGAAATAATGTTCACTTGCTGTCAGGCCCCACTGGTGCAGGAACAGTTTGGGACCCCTGTCACCACAGGTGCAGCTGGATGCCACACGTTATTCACCGTAATGAGAAGCTGCTGCTGAAGAGAGGAGCCTCTGTCCACCCTGGTCCTAGTTGCACTTCCCCTCCCCTCTCTTTTAATGGCCCTGCCAGCTGTGGCGCACAGGGAGCCCACAAGGTGCTGAATTGTCAGAAAGGGTTTTTTGTTTTGTTTTGTTTTGTATTATAATAGAGCTGGCTTTCTGCTGGTTTGACCTCTCAAACCAGCCAGGCAACTGCAGGTCAGCGTAGCCCCTGGGTGAAGGCAGCAGAAGCGGCAGGAACTCCCGACCAGCAATGGCAAGTAAAGCTGTGCAAGTACAGCCAGTCTAAGTGGTACTTATATGATAGTGTGTATATATGTGTGCGTGTGTATGTAAATATATAATATATATACAGTGTATGTATAGTGTGTATATACATATATAACGTGTATATATATATAACAGTAAAACTAACAACCAGTATAAAACAGTACAACTGTGTTACAGCCAGCAATGAGATCAGCCTCCCTGCACCGTCAGACTGCGAACAATCAAAGGCTTGGTTTCACTAACGCTTAAGTGAACACAAGCCTGTACTGACCATAGAAAAAGCAGTCTGAGTCTCCCTCTTCATGCCTAGCTACTTCCTTCTGCCCACTCTCCCTTGCAGAGCTCTGAGGGGACCAGAGCAGGAAACTGCTTGAGGGTGAAATGAAGCCAGCAACAAAGACATATGAAAGAAAAAACATCTTCCCCAATTCGCTTCACCCCCTTATTAAAAATTTCTTTTAACAATATCATTTATGTATCGTAACAATATTCTGAAAACCAAGGTAACATGGCATAATGTGTCAAGGAGAAGGAAATGTGCTCCCATTAGCAATACACAGGTAATTCATGTTTTGGGTGATGTCTAGTAAACTAAAGTAGGGCTCTGGTAGATTTAGGTGTAAAGGCTTAAGATGTTACTACTACTGGTCATGTGAGGTTATCTCCCCACAGAAAAGATGGTAGAAAAGAAGTAATATGGTCTCACATACAAATACAGGCCCATATTCATCATTAGTCTACTAATACTGCAGGCTATCGACTCTGGCAGCTGAGAGGGGATATATCCCAACGTGGGAGCGGGGGCCTCCAAAAGCAGGGCAGAGTGGATATTTGGGGACTGTAATATCTTAAACCATTGCAACCTAAATCTACCAGAACGCATTTGCCAGTACCATACATGAGTAAAAGTAGAGTTAAGATACAATGCACACCACAGAAACTGTTTCCTCACTTATGGGAAGAATGTCTGGTAGTTCTGCTAGTCTGTCCTTCATATAGCAAATTTTTTGCGGCTTTTACAATTTTACAAATATCAACTTGAGGAAAGAAATATTAGAGAAAGCTTAATGAAAGGTTTAATCATGATTTTGATGACCATGACCCAACAGAAAGCCAAGGAACCTTGCAATTAAAATAAAATACCAAACTTCTATTTTTCCTATTGTCAAAACACAAAGAAATGCCACCATTAATTATACCCCACACTGATTACTTAAAAGTTGTCATGTATCCCTTTGATGATGCAAGATGGTTGTTATGGCAATGAGATGCTACTAAAAATTCTTTGTAAGACTTAATTAGGTCATTTGTTTAATCTGTTAGGCTTTTTTTCTATTCTTCTCTTTTCTTTCTACTTCTCCACTTTTTTTGTTTAGCTGTTTGCTTTTAAAAGAAGTATTTCTTTTTGAGTACTTGAAGACTTCCACTTTTTACGTAAGTTTAGATGTTTTCAAATATTGAATTCATAACCTCCTGAACAGTGCCAGTACTATCTCTCTACAGCATTCAAAGTTATTCCTGTTATACACTGTGGTCCAAAATGCTGATCAGACATTGTATGTAGACATGAAGCAGAAAAATCCCCTTGAAATCTGTGACTTGGATCCTTCTTTACCTTCCTATATCATAGAGCAGAACCCCATTCTGTTTTTTCATAAAGGCATGCACCTATAATATCATGTATGTAATATCTGCTGAATATTCGGTACTATTCATGAAGTTAAAATTAACTTCTTGTTTTAATTGCTTATCAGTTTCATAAACATAATTCCCATGATTTAACCTGCTTTCTTAGGGATCTGCTACCTTTCCATATAGAACTTCACATTTTTCACCAATTTTTACTGTTTAAAATGTATATGTATGTAAATTATTATGCATCTGAGCCATTCACATCAGAGGTACAGTATAAATACTAAATCAATGTGGAAAACATCGTGTCTGCTTTAACTTGACTTGATTATACCTAAATATAAAAAATAAATTAGCATTTTAGTCTATTTTTAGTTGTCTTCATTGTATTATACTGTACAGTTGTTCAAAGTGTATAGATTCCCCCTCCAACTATACCCTATAGATTTATGCTAATAAAGTGAAACTTATCTTAAAAAAGCTCATGAGGGACTAGGAAGAGAAAGTCAGTTGTCTACTACAGATATTCTTTAACTGCAGGACAAATATGCTGGGAACCTTTGAATACTGAGTTTTATCTTTTCTCAAAACAGAGCTACGGATGGTCAATTTAGAACAAGTTTTACTAAAAAAGGACAGAGATATTATAAAGCCTTCTTTTAATTTCTATGGCATTTTTTGCTCATGTTTTCCATCATTTATTATTGATTACTCTTAGATTTATTACTTATATTTTAGCTAACAATTTAGTATTCAAGAGGTTTTAAAAATAAAACAGCTACAAAATGCTGCAATTCGGCATTAGTGCCAAAGACCATTTTTCTTGTCCACGGACGTGATTGACATGTGAATGTGACTCAGGAAGAAAACATTATTAATATGAAGAAAAGTTATGACTTTTGAATGATGTTGCCTTGCCTTGTAAGTAATTCCCTGGTTATATCTGCATTGCATATTCTGAGAAGTATACATAGTCAGGTTTGCTTTCCACGTTTTAGTTTCTTTAATAATTTTGTTAAATGCAGAAGAGGGGAAAATAAAGACATATTATTAATAAACAAGCAATTAAACAGGTTAGGGCAACAATGCAATGCTGGTCATTCAGGAACCCTGTGCTAATTTTAATTAGCTGCTTTCCCTTGCTTTCAAATGTAATTAAAGCAGCTTAGTTGTGCTCAGTGATGCAAACCACCTTATTTAATCACTAACATTATTTCCCTGAACTATTAATGATTTTCAAAACGCTTGTTTATGCAGAATTAGAACAGTAATTATCTTACCAGTTAATTTTGTACCTTCACATTTCACACCTCGCTCAAACGTCATTCATTTACCACAGCCTTTCTGTCAAAACAAAGAAATGCTTGTTCTAAACGTGCTTCTGACTGCCAAATTGAAAGCCAAGTTTTGTAACACTAATAAAGTAGCTCCCAAGTGAAACAGGTGTAGTAATTTAGACCCTTCCTGTCTCGAGCTTGCACGTACATGCTATGTCTTTTCTTTATTAGCTTTAAAATGAGAGCTTGGTGTGCAAAATAAGCTATTTAATTCAGACTTGTGGAGCAGAATATAATCTTTAATTTAAACTAGAGCAGTAAAAAAAGGCCTTTAATTTTAACTGGCATGTGCGTGTGAATTTGAATTAATAATCCAGAAAATTGAAACTGTTTTGCTGCTGTTGCTGGATACTGACTGTTCTTCACGTGCCCTTAGTTTCACTCACTCTATTTCTCTCTCTCCCAAGCTTTGCCTAGCGCCTATTTTATGATGCTGCTGTTTTACAGAAAGAAAAGTATGCTAAGAAAGAAATTCTCTGTTGACTAACTCTTGCAAAAAAGTAGGGGGGTTAAAAGGAATACTTAGATCTGTATTAATTCAGTTTACAAAAAGAATATAATTGGTGTATTCATTATATCTACTTAAGACATAATTCAAATACACTATGAATTTACACTTGATGAATCATCAGATTTAAAGGTTTTTTCTTGTTACTCCTTTTAGTGTAAGTCAACAACTAGTTGTGTACTTACGATGGCAAAATGCAATAGCCTTGCAATCATTAAGTAATTCTTCCTCCCGACTCTTTTTTGAGAAAGGGCAGTCTTCCCTACATCAGAGCAATTAACCAATAGCCCAGCGTTATACAAAAGAAAATCTGGGGCAGCACTAGAAATCAAACAGAGCACCATCTTCCAGCTGCGAGTGCTGCGAGCAGCCTCCGAGCTCGCCCGGGCTGACCCCAAGCCGCGCAGCGCCTGCCCGCGACCAGCACAGGCTGCTGCTTTTTCAGGAGAAGGCTTGTGAGCTGGCTGAGCCGCCCATGAGGAGCCATTCCGACTCCTTCCTCTTTGGGGCCACAAACCAGGCAAATAAACACCTATCTACTTGCATTTGTGCTTACAATTCAATTCAATTCAATTCAATTCAATTCAATTCAATTCAATTCAATTCAATTCAATTCAATTCAGTTCAGAATTTCATCCCCAAAACAGGAAGACAGACTAAAAGCCCCACTGTAAATGAGGCCTACCACTTACATGCTGCATGTGTTTGGTAACACAGACACACTTACATTTGGTAAAACCTGTTCTAGAAGAACGTGACAAAAAAGAACGGATTTGATGTAGTGCTTCTACCACTGCCATAAGCTAACAATTGTTTTTGCAGCTAAGGTAATTGCAAAAAGAGTATTAGATCTTACCCTTTAAAGACTCATTATCATGATTAAATTTAAACATGAAAGCAGTGCATTTGACCTCCGCTGGACTACTTCCAAGCAGAAAGTTACCCATATAAGCAAGGGATGGCAGGATGGACATCTAAGAACACAATAATATTAGTGCATATGTTCATTACAAGCACTGAATCACTGCAGTCAAGATTTTAAATATTACATTGTATTTTGAAAATATTCTTTCTAAATACATTATAAATTATACAGAAGAAAGTACAGACCAATTTGCAACAGAAACTGTTTTAGTTAAAAAGCCACATTTTGTTTAAAAGCTTTATATGCAATCTAACAAAGTAGTTATATTTTAATATATTTAAATATATTAGATTTTTCAAAAGATTCTATAAATTTGAGACAGCTTAACTTATTTCAATATTTTTAGAATGCCCAAGATCCATGGTCTCCTGGCAACTAGCAGTCACATGGCTGTATAGGTTTTGGCCTACTGTTACAATGCCGTTATGTGTTTCGTTGATGATTTATTCAAACCCAGTTTCAAACCTGCTGTTAGCTCCCTCATTGCTTTAATGCAGCTAGTCTACCATTCATAACTGTCAAGAGCCAATTCATTGGGACTTGGACTTATTAAGCCCCCAAACCGAGTAGCGTACATACTCAGTTTTGTGCCTGGGAATGTGGATACACACTATACTTTCCATTCCTTTAAGCTGAGCTCTAAAGTTTTTAACACCATGTAATATTTCTATCTCGTTGTCACGATATCCAACCACCAACTCGGAAGCATACTTTGTGTACTGTCCGGTGTTAGTAGGTGGCAGTAATCCTGACGGTCTCTTTGCTAACAGGGGCACAGACACAGGGGGACAGGTTGGTTTAACATGCTGCTCTTACAGTAACTTACTGTACATACGCAATACAAGGTTTATGATTTTACAGAGGAACGGGAAGGACAGGCTCATCTTCTAAAAGCAACACTGTACCTGGAGAAACAGCAATGGCCTTCTTTTCTTAAACAGTGACTTACTGCTTTCTTTGAAAGGAAAAAGATGGCTCTAGCAATTAAAGAAGTAATCACAGTAGGTATTTACCCTATTGAGGACAATATATCAATTCTCTTGGTCAAGCATGGCAACTGTATAAATAACAAAAAGAGAAAATGGGTATTGAAAATAAAATATTACTTAACAAGTGTATTTATATTTTAATCTAACTCTGTTAATTCAATAGTTTCAAAAAGGCATATTTGAATTGGAGGCTTTAATAGTTTTTCATATTGAATAACATGGTAATATGATTTTCTCCATTCTGTACACATAAGGAACATTCTAAAATGTGTTGCCACAATTACACAGCAGCAGTGTGCATGCTAGAGAATATTTAATGTGAGCCTGGGAATAAAGCCGGTTCAAACCATTTGGTTTAAAATAATCACAAATAGACAATTTAACATAATGATTCTAGTATAGTATGCTTTGCTTTAATTTCAAGGATTCTAGTGGGGAAAACATAATATTCTGAGGATTAATTTGTTTTAAATTAGGACTATTGTAAAATCCAGGTTCTGACCAACTGGCAATTAAATAAAGCTTTTTTTTTTTTTTTTCCCCTGGCACAAAGGACTTAATATTTCTCAAAAAGGAAATTATTATTAAAATATCTATTTAAAGATGCTAGCAAGAATAACTGGAAGCTCAGGAGGTCTTTTCTTGAGTGTTTGCTGATGTTTTGCTCACCTTATTGGGAATTTTGATGGAGGAATAAAATGGCACAGTATCTTCTGGACAACTTGATGTTTGTCTTTGCTGTCAAGTAAAAAGGGATGTAATTCCATTCATATGAAGAAGATGAGAACAACATCACAGGCATATCACATATTAAGGGGTCTAGACTCCCTTTCGTACACAGGGACTAACACACAGGGCTCCCCTTAGCCCTAATGAATCGAAGTTGTTCATTAAGAACAAACATACTTTCTTACCAGCTCTACAAATTTTCATGAAAAAGATGTTAACATGAATAACTTCTTACAACTGTTCAAAATTATTGCAACATCAATTAACTGAACTATGCTTCAAGCCTGATGCTGGAAACACAAGAGCTCTCACTGCTTAAACTCAGGAGCGGCTGCAACAGGACTACTCTGCATTACACTCGGGAGTTCTGGTGGAAAAAATCCTTTAAGACTTCTTAAAGTAGAGTCATAAGATAGATGCATAAGCATATACCTAGGTTTTTCAAAGGGATAGTTGCCCTGGAAAATTAATCATCATTTATTTTATACTAGACTATTTCAGTTCAAACTCATGGCTTCCTTTAAAATAAACACAGTGGACTCAATTCACCAGGCTGTTACATTTGTTTTGTGGCAATGTAAGTTCATTAAATTTAACTAGCCTGGAACTAGCAAATATATCCAGTGTTGAAGCTTTATCTTAAGCTAAATACGGCTTACTGCTGCTGGAGGTATATTCCCCAGAAATTATGAATTACTTTACCTTGCTTAATAAAACAAAACAAAACCCCAAGTTAAACAAAATCTTTTGCAAACTTGGAAAAAAGGTTAGAGTACTTTCATCTCAAAGTCTTTCTGCATATTGACCTATAAAAATATCTATTCTCTGGACAGATAAGGCAATGTGCAGTATTCCTATGGTCTCTTTCAATGTATTACACTGAATGCTGTTAATTTTTTAGATGCATGAAGCAATTAAGTATTGGCTTACTTTTCCTGAATGCCTACTGATTACGCAGGGATGACATCAGACGGAAGTTCAGGCAGAATCAATACTGATTAGAATTTTCTATAGTTATCACACCTATAGGATATACAGGTTTCATGGAATAATGCCTGGGACTTTGGGTCAAACTTTTCACGCTGTTAGTCTTGTGGATAAACCCACAGAAACACCGGAGCCTAACTTGCTCTGTACCAAACTGTCCTCCTTGCATAGATTCACTAAATTAGAGACTGTACAACTGTAATAGGAAGGAAAACAAGCTGAAAGAAGGTAACATGGAACTTACTTAAACACAAAAACGGTTCTGCAAGTCAGCAGAGAAGATTAAAGAATAATGGTTAGGTCAAAAGTAGTGGATGCATGAAACTATGTTGGCAACAAGTGGTTTGGAAAAACAAGATCTGGAGACAGAGAGGAGAGAGCAAGAGAAACATGAGGGTACAGCTAGAAAATAATACTAAAATTCATATTATTTATGCACAAAAAGACATTTTAGAACTTCTTTTCTAATTCAATCACAGAGCAGCTTCAAGTTCTACTGTGGAACTGAAGAAAAGGAAATGGAAGGCATACAACATATGTTAGAGGAGAAAATTAATCTGTCATAAAAACTGATGAAAGAAGACAAGAATTAAGATGAAAGTGAGAAGGTCGTCAACAGGTAGAATCCAAGGAAATCCAAGGAAACATAAGTATTAGTATAAAAACTCCCCACAAGACTGATCAGAAATATGACCAGTGAAAATTTAACATATAAGCCAAACCTGAGAATTTAAAGAGGCAAAAGGAAAATACACAAGCCATGTAACATTAGTTTGTCTTTTATGTGTAATTTGAACTCTGAACTTCCCAGATAAAATAATGTATTTTCCGGAAAAAAATAGGTATTCATTAATTTTTCTCTTTCTTTTCCATACTGGAAAGATATTTACAACACAACTCTAATCTGAATAAGATTTTTCCTTGATCATTTAACACTTCTAATCGTATCTCAGGGCCTTGGGTTCCTACAGAAGTCGAAAGTCATGCAAGGATTGCATCTTCTCCTTTTTGAAGTTATCTTCTACAAAAGATGTCCTCTTTCCCTTGTAGTTGTCAGACCACACAGCCCTGGCTTTTAGCTCTGCCTGTTCAGATCTTACTTAAACATTTTCACCTTTCAGCTATTCACAAGAAGGTGAGCTTTTGTTTATAACCTCAAGGCCACAGACTGCAATTAGTGTTTCCACATCCTTCCCTGCAAAAGAACAGATCCATGTATATTTATGAAGTTTCTTGCCTATAGTATTGTACCTGCCCCCCAAAAGTTGTCCAGAAGCAAAGCCTCCAATTCTTAAAGCACCTCCCCAATGCTTTATATAGTATGCTTTCATGTTTTTTGAAAAATCACATTCTGACATGAAGTTAGGTTTGGGAGAATATCAAGTGAGACATTTTTAAATATGAAGAGATTAGCACACTTCTGTTTTAATAAAAAGGAGAACAACAGCAGAGAGGGAAAAGATTCTTAACTCTAGGCAAACTCAGAGGCACAAGTAACACAAAAATTTTCCAACTTGGGTATTAAAATCCCAAAGAGAGTAAACTAGTCACTGGGCATGCAGAAGTATCTATCTACTGCCTGTAACTACCAAGGTGGCCTTCTTCGTTAGCGTCATAAACAATGAAACTAGAATCATCGTGCACATTCAGACAAAACACAAATTGGATGGTCAGTCCAGTTTCCTTGCAGAAAGTGATGTTCAGCAAGTCAGTTCATGGCCTAGGTCTCATTTCAAGAGAATGGATAATGTCCCACAGCTCTTGTGCAGGTTGCTCTCGCTACCTTGCGCATTCAAACTCAATGCTCAGAAGCTCTGCCAACTCAGAGGAAACACATAATCCTTTTGTAACCTGTTTTGACAGCGTCGGAGTTGACTGATGTAATAGGCAGGAAACAGAGAGCCTAATAAATCTTATTAAAAGTTAAAAGTTTCAGTCCAATAGCCAAAGGTGCATGAGGTAATGTATCCACAGTTTTCAATCACAATCTCCTTTATTATGGCCTATTTCAACTAGCCTAATCTAAAAATGAATATATTAGGTTTTGTGTTTTTTGCAAAGTTGCTGCCAGTGTCTCTCTGCCTTTCCTTCTGATTTGCTTGGTAGTTTGGGAGCCTAAGGGAAGGGTGGATTAAATTGGAAAATATAAATAACAAATCAAAAATTAAAATTGATTGGATAAACAATTTCCCTTAGTCTGTTTCTTAATAAGTGATCGATTTTTTAATCAATATTCATTATTTCTCAGAACATACCAAACTGTTTATTGAATAAATGAATAGCTAGAACTACAATGACATGAAATCAAAAAGGTGAACCAATTTCTTTAATAACATGGGCTGAACAGGCCACCTCATCTTACCTGGCTGAAACTAAAAGTCAGAAATTCAAGACCACTGAGCAAGTGATTCAAACATAGGATGCAATTTGTGTTAGGGAATGTGTGTTTTCATGTTTTGTATGCACAAGTGTGCAGCCACATGCTGATCTGCATGACATTTCTAAGTTGCATTTGAAAGTTTCTTTCTTTTTGATACAACTTTTGTGTTCTTTCCCACAATTCTTCATTAGTCAGCATACTGTAAAGCTTCCGAAATTAAATTCAGTTCTGAAAAATGAGATCTGTAAAACTGTTCACAGCAAAGTCTTCAGGCATGGCAAATAGATTTCTCTAATAAGTTTTTATTCACCAGTATCATATTCAGTGGCACATATAAACTATATACTGCATCCTAAAATATACTTCAGACTATTTCATATTGCTTGGCATAATGTAAAAAATAATATCCTCCTTTTCAGGTACAGACTTTCTAAAGCTCTTTTTTTTAGTTGGAGAAAAACCAATTCTAAAAAGTCCTTATATGACTAACCCCACTAGTATGAAAGAAGAAGCATTTCCAGGATCAAGCTTAAGATAAAAACAAAGGTCTTTATACTCCAGACAAAGGATTTAGTGGAAATATTCACTGCTGTGCACTAGGTCACAAAATCTCCAAGATATGTTTGCACATTTATTTAAAACACAAGCAAACATATTAATCTGATTCTACTTAATACAGATCATAGCTTGTACATGATCTTCAACTCATAAAATATCTCTCAGTATGTGGAAATAATTAAACTTTATTTCTACTCACAATACACATGATTCTGCTTCTTTTGAAAAATATATATACTGTACTAATCAACTGTTAATTAAAGGGTAGGACCTTTCACTTTAACATCTATTTTAACTTGTCACAATTAATTGAATGTATGACCAAACTGTGACATAATTCTATAGGTCTCAGAGATGAAAGTATGAAATAACTTGAGCAAGGAAAAGAATCCAGAGGATAGCAGGCTCAGTTCACACACATTTTGTAGATGAATTCCATGTGTTCACTGTTGTCACAGTTAATTATAAAGGAATCAAATATCACTCTATCATGTTATGCTGTCATCTATAACAATACTAACTAATATAATAAGAAGAGCCTTCATGCAACTCTTTTGCTGTAGATCACAAAACATTTGTGGAAAAGGTAAAGGCCCATAGTGAAACAAAAATCTTATCTAAAATCTAAATCTTCAAATCTAATTTCACTTTCAGCGTCAATCCACCGTACAACATTGCTTCCCCATAATAAAGCTAAAAATTCTGTAAGCAGTAGTAAAATTATCAGTCTCCAAATACTTCATGTGTGAAAGAAATAATTAAAAGAAAGGAAATCAGCAAAAGCAAGAAAAAGTTTAGTAATGGGTCACTAGGACCCAATTCTTCATGCTGCTGCTCTGCACCTATGCAGAATTTCAGCAAAAGCAACCCACACAGGTTTGTAATCAGGGAACAGCTGACACGCTAACCTTAAGGTTAAAGAAATGTTAACTATTGAAATGAAACTGTTTCCTGCCACAATATGGAAATATTCTGCAGGAATTCTAGTCCAGTCCTCACCATGGATAACACGCGTATTTATAAAGCATTTCAGAACTATCTGACCACATAAGAGTGATAATCCCTGGGCAAAACAGCCTTTTCCCCTAGTCCCAAACACAGCATCACAGACACAGGTGCTACGGATTCATTCTCAGAGCTTTCAGCTGCCGTAATCTGGCATTTTGCACTGTCCCCTTTAACATACAATTGCATGAGTTTGTTAAGGCCCAGTTGCCCCTTGGAAGTGTTATAAAATGTGTTATTTTCCAGTATGAGATTGCTTAAAACGGCTGTGATTGTGATCCATATTTTGGTTGAGGCAACAGAGACGAAGCCTTGCAGGGCCTGAAGAACAGGCTGGTTTACTTCCCACGGACTGGCCAGAAGATGGTGGTAGAGAGCAGTGCGCCCTGCCTTCTTCCCAGCTTTGGTCCACCAGGATAATTTTAAACCTCAGAGACCGTCCAAGATCTTCTGGACATCGCATTACACTGCTATATAAGGGTCTCCTGACTTGTGCCACCAACTGCTCAAAGCACTGTTGTATGTCCCGTTCGTTCAGTTAGACCTGGGCACTTGTGCCAAGCTGCTACAGGCAGCACACGTTCACTTCTGGAGAACTGTCCTACCTCTCCTACAGAACTGAGTACCATGACATCAGTTTTGGTAGTGTAGTGATAAAAATCAAACATTTGCTGGAGCTATTATTGCCTAAAATGTTAATGCAGTTTACTTTTTTAAAATGTGATCGATAGCTGGGGGAAAAGTGCCCATAAATTACTAAAGGCAAATACCCTTCTATTAGCACTCAGGAGATTTTGCAACATTTGCCAGTCTCTGTTTTACTGGAAAAAAAAAATTAATTTGCTGAAAGCCTAGGGTTTTTTTACCTGTCTTTGTCTTTCTCCATAAAAGAGGGATATTTTTATCATGAGTCATTTAGGAGATGTAATTCTAATGTACTATAGCTATAGGTTTCAATTACTGCTCTACCTCTCTGACAGTCTTTACGTTTCATGTTTTATGAAATCATTAACTATTGTCATGTTTCTATTATGATACTATTAGGAAATAAAGAGACGTATGTAAATGGAGATGTAAAATAAATGCATGACAGTTACTAGGAGCAACATCTGTGCACTATCATACATGTTTACACTAATTTTCTAAAGATTGTTCCATTCATTACAGAGCATTGTTACTCACTGTGGCACAACCCTTATTTCCATGCATTTAGGGATTGAAGCAAAGAGAGGGTAAATGAGAGCCTAATCAATACCACTTTTCATTTTGCTTCTAATGTGCTGCCTTTCCCTTTCTTTTCTTCATGCACAAATCCAAAAAAGATCCTGACATTACAGTCATAAAATGTAATTCTTCTGCAGAAACACAGACAATAATGCTTTCTGTATTCAGGCGTATTGCATATTCTAATGGCATTTGGCTAAATTGAGTATGGATTTAACATCAAAGGCTTCATGAATTTTTCAAATGAGATATTAAAGTCAATATTTCAAGTGAAAGATATTTCAATTTAGTTGCATACACAACAATAAAAAACTTCTACAAGGCAGAGGTACTAGTGGCTATGGCAGTATTAGTTCATTCAGGAAATTATTAGTTTATAAGAAAATCAAACAGAAGGTTGGGATATGGCAATGACACTGAATAAATTAGACCAACCGATACGCACTAATGTACTTTATCTCTTGGAGTCTGAAGCAGAACTTGCCAATGGCGTGTTCAGCCCTTCAAGCAGGGCTTGGTTTAGGGATTTTTATTTATTTATTTTGGAAATTCAGATGATTAGCATCAAGATTTGCATTCACAACCTCAGAAATCTGCTTATTTTCATCTCTGAAAGGGCTGGGCCTACTGTATGCAAAAAAATCCCCAACCTTGTTTATTTTCTAATCTAAGTGCATTTTGCTTCAAATTGTCAATGCTTATGCAATGCTGCTTCTGCTTTCACAGTGAGTTATTGAATGTTCAAGCTCAGTGCCAGCAAAGAGTGTACTGAGCTCTGAAAACTTCATGTGCTGGCAGAGAGATTCACAAAGACTTGCAGACAATAAGAACACAGACTCTAGTGGTTCATTTCCTTTCCTATTTCCTATGCCCTTTAAATCAGCAAAATGTCCTATTATGATGTCTTGACATATCACTGAAGAACACATGCATTTATATCACTTAACACAGCATGCGAGAGCTTGATGCGATACACAGACATGTGGCACTTATTTAAGCATTTATAATCACAGTGACATTGTGTTGTAAGACCAAATACGTCATCTGCTCACATACAGGATAACAGCAACCACAGATATAAATTACCAAATATGCAACAGTTATTGATTTTATTAAGGATTATATTAATTAAAATTAATGATAATGAGTAATAATAATTATAATAATATAAAGAAGAAGTACTGCACCTGCAGTCATCCCCCACTGCTATCACAACAAAGACAAAAAGGCTCTCTATGTACATAACGCATTTCTGGAAACACCGGACGATTCTTGCAAGTGCCCTTGAACGCAGGTGAGAGGGCAAATCTCTTTAGATACTGGGGAAAGTTACATTATCTTAAAACTATCATTACCAGGCAGTTTGGGCCCACAACATGGACACGACTACAAAAAACCTTCATCCTAAAAACATTTTCTTGAAACTAGTGGGTGTTTGACTCTACAACACGCACCTGCAGTGTTTGCTCTTGCTGTGAGAAGAGCACTTAGTGCGAGAGCACTTTAAGGGCTCGCAACATCCAGAAAAATGAAGCTGGCGCTAACCAAAGGTTAAACTGCTAGGCCTATTTCCACTGTCCAAGGTGGCTACTGGACAGGAAGCAAATACTGAACAGCAAACCTGTTATTCGAAACTGTCATTGTGAATAGTCTATGAAGAATGTTGATTTTCTAAAGACAGTTTTTAGCCTAAACAAAGCTAGTAGGCTTGGGGGGAACACTTGCAGAGACGAAGGCACGTCACCTTTCCCCACTCAGACACTAGGCAATTTGCAGCACTGTTTAATTTAGCCGGTGGGGACCCTGTAGGTCTTAGGGTCCTAGACAGTTACCTGTTTGCTCATCCCTACAGCCTTTGCTGAAGCTCAATGTTTAAAGCATAAAATGGGAAGTACCACCGTCTCCAATGCAATCGATTGGGGATAAATACCACTCTCAGAAACAGTATGCTCAGAAGTAGCATTTCTTGTGGAAACAAAGATAAGGCAGGAGTTTTGTACGGTTAACAGTATCCACTAATAAGTAAAACTATATTTTCAAAATTATTTCTGCGGGTTGGGAGCATGGTTTCCTTTTCCTCTGTCACAAACTCCGGTCATCCTTGAGATGGTTTTGAAAAATACAGCTCATACTTAATGAGTCAGCAGCCCATCCAAAATCTTCCAGTTGAAATTTGATCTTTTTCATGACATTACTTAAAATGACACTGTTAAGGTGAAAGATGCCCCCATGATCTCTACTCACAGTGCGAATCAGTGTTTAAGGAGTCTGAATTCAATAATTTAATATTTTCCCTCTTGAATATGGGTGTGTACATAAATTTAGAAGTACCTCTCTCATGAGATCTATGTCAACAAGAGAGCTTATATGGTTCCTTGGAGCACCATTAACTGAAAGGAATATTTGGAGCTAAGATCAGAAAAGCAGACCAAGATCTAGCATTTGATCTTGGACAAGCAAATGCTATGCAAATAACAAAACAGTTCACATCTCATGCTGTACATAGCTTCTGTTGTCAACATAAGTTTTTATGAAAACATAAGTGTAGATTATCCATAGAAATAAATTCAAGAGATTGTGCTATCTGAAACATCATTTGGGGTCCCCTATTAACTAGTGATTATCCTCATGGATCCATATTACAATTCCATTGCAGATGTTTCTGACATTTAGACACATGATGAAGAAACTACAGAAAGAGCTTATTTAAGACACAAGCATATTTAGCATTAACCGAATATGGGCAGTGCAAAATGTCTTTCATGGGAGTTCAAGATTTCTCCTATATCCTTTGCAATTTTATATATGTGTTTATAAATAAAAAGAGAAATGAAAGTCCATTTGGCAGCCATTTATTTTCTCCAGTTTAACAGCCTTCTCAATTTGCTGTTTTACTGTTTAAGATTTTCTTGTTTTTCCCTTTTGTTCATCTTGGAAATGGAACTGTATTTAAGTAGCTGGGCTGAAACTCATGACATGAGAAGGGCTGGTTACTTCTTTTCGAATCTAACATCCCTACACCTGGAGGAAGCAAGGCTGCTTGTGGACTTGCAGAGAAGTTCATGGATTCAGCAGTAACCGAGAGGCTTGAAAAGGATCATACTTCCTCCACCCAGTAAGAGGATCTGGCAGTCCACCAAGGCTCCAAACATCCTATACTGCACTGTGTACAAGAACACGCAGCTTTTCCATCAGGGGAAACAATGCCTTTGGGCAGCGCACGGACCCGTCTTCATTATGGAGAAAGGAGTATTGAGGATGAAGGAGGCAGTCAAGATGCTGGGACAGAAAAGAGGGAAATGAGTGAAGGACCAGTTAAAGAAACAATCCCTGTATCTGATAACATTATAAGAGTTAGAGCACTGCCGATCAAAACCTGCATGCACCTTTTCACATTGTAGCTACCACCACAACTTTAGTTTCATTCTTGTAAGCATAGGACTTGCCATTTCATACACTAAGGAAAATCACCATTTGCTTAAAAAGTTTCTGGAGGTAGATATTGGAATGAACCTGCTCCTGAAAACCACAGTGAGTGCATACAGAGCAGAATGGACCCCTCAAAATTAGCCAGGCTCTGCACGACCACAGACAGGCACCTTGCACAATGCAAAAACTGAAATCTTATAGCATAACCCAGCATTCAGCTTAACACGCTGGCACCATTTGAGGAACAATATTGAATAATATCCATCCATAATACCCTTCTTCACTTCAATTTGATATTATGAATAATGTTGCCATTTGACCAAACATTGAGACCTACTGCATTGCTTGCCCATTTCTTAATAAAATCTCAGCAAGAAGGTCCCCTACTTCACAACTTCATCATGGTTAATATGATCATTGGAAAGAATGGGGCAATAGCACAATCCTAGACCCTGATAAATGTCAAAATGACAGCAGCAAATTTTTGACAGTGCTGTTTCTAACTGAAACAACTGTGCATCTCCCTCTTTTTTGAGGGAGATTGCAGTTTCTCTATTTTTGCTATGCATTATACTACTACTTTGCAGTGTAAAGCCCATAGAAGTACTTATGCTTCTGGATAGCTGGCCTTTGTTTTTACTTTTTTTGCCATTGGAGAAAGGTCATTTCTATATGGATATAAAGACACACATTTCTGTACATCTTGAAAGTTTTGGTTAAACCACTTTTCTTTTTATTATATCCAAATGATGTGTAGTATTGAGTACCTGTGGACATAAGACTGTGATCACATGTACTGAATGCAAAGAATAAATTTCTAGTGGACGCAATAAGGAGTGACTAAAATGAAAAAAAAGTTACCTGTATCTCAGTCCTAATCTGTTAGGAACTACATTCCAGAACAAATCAAACCAGAGAATAAACTGATGATTGCCTTGATGACAGTTGGAAGAGTTTCCATTTTGCATAATATCTCCTACAACCCTATAAAGTGTGTAGCTAGCTTCCTCCAGGACAGATTTATCCCTCTTCTCAGGCATGGTGGCATGGGAGGAGGGCGCCAGGAGTATTCTGACTGATCAAAGATGCCAGATGACCTTTCCCTGTCTTGAAACTCAATCAATAATTTTGTAAATTTTGTACCACATCAAAATTGCATAGAACAGAAACTGTCAGGTTATATGTTCAGAACAACCCCTACATGTTTAGTGAAGTGTCTCTAGTTCAGCATTTTGGGAAAATTTTTTCTTTTTCTCTTCCATTTGTTATAGGATAAGGCCACAACATTAGTGTTCCATTTAGGTAGAAATAAGATACACAGAGCCAAATGGGAATTGGCCAAATGGAACAATTCTTTACCTGGGAAATACATTTCTTATAAAGCCTTAGGTGGTTCACAGCATCTGTGATAGTTCTCTGAGCTAGGGTGAATTTCGTACGCTTTTACAGAGTGACAAAACAGGAAATAACTTAAGAAAACACCTTAGTCAGTAGAAATCAAAATAAAAAATTCCATACAGGTCCACTGAAAAGCCTAAAAGGCAATCAAAAATCAAACTGTTTACCAGGCACACCATGTCAAGAGTAGGAGCAACCTCAGTGCAAAGTATAATAAACAAATTTCTTTATTAATGTGAATTATACATATGCTTTCTCTATCAACTCCATACATAATCTGTAACCTACATAGTACCAAGAAAGACTATAGGAGAACTTATTTGAGTTCAGTACTTAAGCACTGAGCTCTGTGTGCTCACCCACCCACCTCCCTAAGGAAAAGAAATGTTACATGTCAGGAGTGAGTCCAGTAATTATCTTCTAGCATAGGAGTAATGCCAGCTACATTCTGGTAATGGCAGCATTAATGCTGAAAGTTTACATTTTCAAAAGGGAAAACATTTACAGACACAATCTGGATATTTTAACTGTCATAAGCCTCGGTGATCTGATACTGCCTAGCTTTGTGGCCAAGGCATTAATTCACTGGTGTCTATTAGCCACCATAATCTCAGCATTTCTCTAACAAGCTCAATACTTAATCCAACAAAATTTAAAGAAGAAAAGCATGGACCATGTCTTTATTAAACAAATAAGATAAAAACAAGGAAAAAACAGTGGTTTATTTTCCTAAAAATAGATTATGAAAGTATTTTCTATTCTATGATATGACCACAACATAACATAAAGCAGCAAAGGTCTACCGAAATTCAAATCCATTGTACTCATTATAAATCCCCAGATGCAGAGAATAACTTTAAAACAGCTGTTGGTCAATTATTTCTCTTACCTGTCGAAAACAAAGCAAAACAATAAAAGCCCCCAAAGCTCACTTCTACAGGGGAAGGACACAAAGAAAAGACAAAACATCTACTGTATACGGGTAATCAAAAGCAGATTTGTACCAGAAATAGGGGACATTGGAAAAAATACTTAAATAATAAAGCCCTCCATGCAATTCCAAGGAAAATTAGATGAAGTATTGAAAAGGATACAAGTGTACACAATTCATTACACAGACTATGGTAACGCTTGGCTAAAATTAGTGCCGAGTTCCTCACTTTAACAAGCACAGCCTTCACACACAAATTAAAAATAAACAAATAAAAAAGATACGAGTATGACCTCACTTGTTGGCAGTCAATCAAATTGCAATTTGTCCCAAGAATTCCGAAGCCACATCCTTATAACACATCAAGAACTCCTGCTTATTGAACTGATCCGAATAAAGCCTGAATTTTTTTCGGGCTACAGCAATTGGTTGTTCCTATCAAAACATTTGGTTTTATGTAAATGACTGCTTAATGGCTAGATGGAACCACAAGCATGATGTTCAAAGTTAAATCATGTTCATTTAACTTGGTAGTTTCAATGCATCATCACTTAATATAAGTACATTCCTTTAAACTGAGGGCTGTACAACACAGCAAGTAGTCTGATTTTAGGCTGCAATGTCACTGATGTTAATAGCAAACTTTAATAGTGACAAAGAATAGTCCTAAGTCTTTAACATACATACATTACCATAACTTTAAAAACAGCAGTTTTCATTAATCATACAATGGCATGTTGTTTCATTTACAGCCAGCTGATTAAAATATAGATATATTTTCCTGAACATCATGGAAATTGTAGGCACTCAGCAGTTCTTTCAAAAGGTTTTTTTTCTAAGCTGAAAATAAGCAAGAAGAATTCCTTGTTTCCTCACTGGACTACATATTTTAGACTACACATATAGTTGGAGATGTCAACATAGCAATGGACAAAAAAAGTCTTAAGTAAAACAATGAAGGAATTCAATTTTCTGCCAAAACAAGAATAAAGCTTCAGGTAGAGAATGGCTGAGGCAATGCCCTCCATCCTATTGCTGCAGCATTTCAAACTTAACCCAAAGAAACTCATTTGAATTTTGACAAGAGAAGCCTGAAAAGAGTATCATAAGCTGTGGATAGATACCTGCAGTTTTAAATTTTTATTTTCGTGAATCCAAACTTCCTGAAGTGTTTGAAATACAGAGAATTCTACACTGAAAACAGAATTATTTCTTAGGGAACGGGACAACAGTCTAGGGACATTTAGGAATTTATTGTCCAGATCTGAGTGAATCTCAAATGAGTTAGATACCTGAATATCTTAGGGACCATTGAAATCCTCAGTCTGAAGAGCAGAAAATAGTTAAGATCTGAAGAACAGAATAGTTAAGATCCAAAATACAATTTCATCTCAGGCCTATGCCCTCTAAACATATCATTGCCTATTTTTTACTTAGGAGTTGAACGACACATTTAGCTCAAACTAAAGATATAATTTTTGCCTATTTCCAGTAGGGATGCTATGTGCGTCTCATTAAACTCTTAGTCATACAAAGAGGTAGAAATTGGTGGTTATCAGAGCTTTGGAAGGTGGATGAGGCAAGCTGAGATTTCCAGCTTGTAGAGCAATGACTTTTTCTTTGCTTACATTTTTGAAATCTATACAAGGGTAAGAAAGGAGCTATCAGAGACTTTTGCCATCAGCTTATGAGAGGCTGAAGCAGAGGAGGATTTCAGTATGTATGTGTAACTGTTCAATATCTGCATATTCAGAAAAGATATGGTGAGTGGATACAATGAGTTTTGGGCAAAGAAAAAAGGGGAGAGAGGCTGAGATGGTTTTTTAAGCTTAAGTTGAAATATTCTGTTTTCCATTCTGTTTATAAAAGAATTTCTATTATAATAAAGTACTCCTTTTCATTAATAGAACATACCATCAAGTCTATTTCTCTTGGATTTTTTTTTTTTAATTTGTCAGGAAAGAATACTGGTACCCTTGTTATTCAGTGTTATTTTTCTGTCCAGTATTATTTACTGTCATTATTTACTGAATATATAACTGTACACATACTGAATACATATACATACATACAATGCTTTGCTACTTATTGAATCACAGTTGCCATTTCCATGGGTCAATTGTTAAAGTACTATTTTCCTACAAGACAATTTAGCTAACAATTAATAAATTAATCAATTTACCAATGTACTTCTTACACTGAGTCCTTCAAATTTCATGCTGTATACTTTATAATCCCTAT
This sequence comes from Apteryx mantelli, assembly GCF_036417845.1. NCBI lineage: Eukaryota > Metazoa > Chordata > Aves > Apterygiformes > Apterygidae > Apteryx > Apteryx mantelli. The sequence goes on along the minus strand of NC_089985.1, from coordinate 25,021,722 downwards.
AGAGATTTCACAGACTTTTAAGAACAAGCTTGGTAACTATATCTGCACTTACCCATACAAACAACTGAAAAAAATCAACATCAGCTTTTGTATTGTACAATTTACCAATACAATTTTCAGTTAGACTGAGACACACTTTATTTTAAAAGACGGGTCTGAAAATATGCTCCTTTTCAAAGTTCTCCTGCCCTGTGAGGTACTTGGATGGTCATAAAATGTTCTCAGCAAAAAAAAGTCCTCATCTCTGAAGGTAACAATCTGCAAATGTGCTCAGAATATTTTGTGCTGGGTAGCTAAAAAGCTGTCTCACTACCCAAAGCTGCTTCGAGACTTTTCTGTGTATCAGATACCAATGATACTCAGTCACATTACCCTTGGGCCTGATATATCATCCACTGAAACCTGTTCACGAACTTAGTGGACCCTGGATAAGAGACTCCCTTCACTTCTCATCCTGTACTTTCAGACACTTCGAAAACAAAGCAGCAGAGTCAGTGCGTAACATTAATGCTCTGTCTGCTAAGTGTCTATTTAAAAAACACCAAGCATTTTATACCATAGAAATAAAATTATACTATTATCTACACAGGCAATGGTGATCCATGAAAATAGAAATTTGGATTTATCATTCATCCATTTTCCACTTTTAACAAATAGAAATGTCATTTGTTCATTATAATTTGAAAAACAGAATACAGTGTCTGCCCATTATCTCCCTGATAAACTCATTCCGATGAATCAGCTGCACAATAGATAACACAAACAATACATAAAAGATCCAGTGGAAGATCAGGTACTGCATACCTAATTCTGTTCGTGGATGCAGCCCTATGTAGCAAGAGCTACACAGTATAATAATCTTTTACAAAATGGATTATTATTTATAAAGCACCATAAGGAGTTTTGCCCACCAACAGACAGGATTAGTTATTATTCCTTTAATACTCATTGTCTACCAGTGAATATATACTGGACACAATAAGCTGCACATTTATAATAATAATTTATGTACATATTTCCAAAGATTTTCTTTGACAATGGCATTTTGCTGTGAACTGAATACAGAACCAGGAACCAAAAGCTGTTCAGTTCTAACCTTGCCTCCCGTAACAGGTTCTTCTGCAGCCTTGAGCAAACCACTTCCACCATTTGCAAAAGGAAGATATAACCACCTGCTCGCTTACCTAGAGGAGGGTACTGGAAAACTATTCAGCCTTCAGAACCGAAAGCCAAGTCTGGCAAATTCACAATGTATTTGGCAAGTGAGTACAGCTTAGTGCACTTCAGTCCCAGTGCCTCTTTGGCACCCTACTGTATTTTCTCTGCATGCAGTGCAGGATAAGTCTAAGTCTCAGTTTGACCTAAAAACCTGTAGATAGTTATGGCTGCTAAGCTATAATCACAGAAATTGTCCCACTGACTTCAGCAGGATTAATTAAATGCCTAAAGGTAAGGGAGTAAGCAAATGTTTGCAGTGTGGGGGCTATGTTTGGTGAAGGGCCAATTTTCCCGTTTGAAAATGTATAAATAAAAATCATGCCTAATTTGCTTCCACTACTAATGCTTTATATACTATATAATTGGAAGCAAATTAGATGCTTTATTTTAAATTGTTTACATACAAATCTTATTTTCCTAAAGAGTAGAAATCAACAGCCATTTCTCTTCTAATTTGATGCTGTTGTCACATATTACAAAGACTGAGCATAAGGGTTTTTTTAGTTTATCTCACTACGTACTGAAGTGAAACATTTGATGTAACACTACCCAACAGAAAACAAATTAAAAAGTATTTTGATTTGGAGAGCACCAATAAATGGAAAAATAATCTCAAAGGTATTAGAATCCAGTTCAGTTTCATATTTGATGCACACACAAAAGAAGTTTTCCTATCCATTTTAAAGATGCTGTTTGTATTCTTCATACAAATTCCAAGAAACTGACTCAAACAACTCAGAATGTTATTAAATAATATATATAGGTAGCATCACTTTTGTTAAACTGTCAGAGTATCCCTCAAAATAAATTGACTCTTTATGTTTGAAAGGAATTAAAAAGATTCCACAAACACTAGTTAAAACCACATTCTATCAAAGATAACTCAGAAAAAGTAATGATGACTGATATCAGAGTGATGAGACCTTAAATTTGTAAAACAAGGCACAAGTCTTCAGCAGGTGCTCATAGAAATGGAGCTGCACTATTTTTGCATCATTGACAGAGCAAGTTTGAGAACTGCCTCATTATCTTAAGTCTCAGAGTTACATAAGCCTCAGTCAGAGCTTTCTCTTGATCCTTGATGAATTTAGGTGCTGCTACAATACAGTCATACGGTTTTACATGTCATCTCTTCAGAGTTACTTTCAGGTGAGGTGTACACATGATCGATCCGGACATGCTGGTTTTTCTCTCAGTCTCACTCTCAGCTGAACACATAGGATTATCATCCTGGGTCTATCACATATTGAAGCATAATTACATCTGTGTTAAACTAATACTGGTACTCTCCAGTCCCTCTCCATACCTGACAAAAGATTTGACTCAGAGGAGGCAGATTCACTGCCCACAATCATCTGGCTTTTGAGGCTCTCCTTTCTTGCAAGTACCATGGCATCACATCCATGGTGGAATAATACAGGAGACAAGAATACAAGAGACTTTTTATCAGTACACAATAAAAACAAACCCCAACAAAACACAGATTATTCCTTCGCTGCACAGTTTAATAGACAAACAAAACAAACGACCTGGAATGAACTTCTCCAAGTCTGTGGACAGGGGGATGTACCCTATTTAATCACTTTCCTGCCTTCCTTGATTTTTATACGCTGATACCACTTAAGTTTCCTCTCTGACCACAGTTTTGTATGACTCATGTGAATTCTTCTTTCTTACAGTCAAGCTAACCACAGCTATCATAATCAGGAAAGGAAGAGCCCCCCCAAATTGTGTCATTTGAGGTCTAGAGCATGAGGCCCTCTCTCTTCCGTTACTTCTGGAAAGTTCCCTAACCTTGACAGAGCAGTAGGTCTCTGGAGTTTGTTCCACCCTATGACGACTGAAGCTTGTCAAGGGGACACAATTCTCTATTAAATCCTCACCACTTCTCTACAGCAGACATTGGATTACATGAAATTATTTGCAAGGACACAAATTACCTCATTTGCAGCCAAATGTGAAATTACACAAAACTTAGTAACTGTGAAATAGTTGCTTCTCTCCGACCATGTCATGGCTTTCTTCCATTTGGGGGATTCATATCAGTTATGAGATTTTTGACACTGTGTTTCACTAAACTTCTTTGGAACCCATCCTTAACAATGGTGCTCATAATTTGAAAGAAAATATTAAGAATTTAATCAGTCTGACATATTCCACTCCTCAGAAGGCAGTGGTGTAAACACTAATGTCTAACATATTACAAGCAGGAGGTAACGCTGAGTACGCTGTTTGATGGAGGAAGTGAAGAAGCTGAAGTCAGTCTGCCTACGGAAAACTCTTCAAGTGAGAAGCACTTAGCTCAGTCTCTTTTACAAACCCCTTCCATGCAGTTCTGGAACCAAGTAATTCCAACATTGCTGTTTTCTAAGAACACCAGATCCTTAATGGAAAAACTGCTGCTAGCTATGCGTTCATTAGAATTGGAAATGGAGAGTCACTCTTCTAGCCTGGAGCCAGAAGGTGGGCTATCTTGGAGGCAGGGTTGATAGCTTTTGAATACCAGATGAAGTCTATAGATACAAGACTGGTGTCAAATGACAAGAGCCTTAAGCAGATGGATGACAGTGTGTGTGCACTATAGGCTGTTGTTAATTTACTAGCTCGAGATAATGCTTCTTTAAAATTAAAAATGAGTCATTGAAAAACAGCCTCAGAGGCCATAGCCTGCAGATTTTAGGCCTCCTGGCAGGCCTTCATTGTGGGGGATATGTTTTTATAGAGTTATGAAAATTAAAATTACATGTTAGAAAGAAAGGAAATGTAATTGTTTCTCTTACTAGCTATTTAGGCTATTCCTAGCCTAGATTTTTAATTTGCAAGTACAATTCTAGTAAAATGGAATAAAACAGCCATAGTAACTCATAGACAGGGTATAGATTAGCCATAGCAAAGATGTGTAATATTAAAGAATTGTAAAGTGGCAAGATGTGGGGTTTATGTTTATAATCATGCTTTTATCATCTTAGCGTGACCATGTACAAGGTCTTTCCCTTTCACAGTTGCTCTGTAGAGGTGTTTTCATCACAGTTTTGGGGTATGTTGAAAGTAGCACTTTTCCTCTGCACTGATCTGGAGATTAAACTTTTCTGCCACGTCTCTTGCAGGAGTGGCAATGTATTTTCAAATCATGACATAAACAGGGCCATCTCTTTGCTTCCTTGCTCCACATACATGGTCAGACACCAGATTCAGTGTAAAACTTTTGAGAGAGTCCAGTTGGATGAAAAAGTAGCAAAAAAAAAAAAAAAGAGAGGAGCTGTAGAGAATGAGTATGTAAGTTTATCACTTCTCGTGCTAGTCTCTGAGGGCTACCCTCTGCTGTGCTGTCTAAGAGTGACCGTGGCACTCGCTATCACCTAAGTTGAAGAGAACAATGAAGGGTTCAAACAGTCTGCTATCCAGAGAGGCTAGACTCTGGCTTCCTATATAGCCAAAAGTGATCTGGCCTACAAGGCATTCATCTCAGGCACTGCAACAACTTAACTCATTGACTTAGAACCAGAATCTGACAGGCCTGAAAAACAGGCAATAGGAAACCCAACCTTAAATGCCTAGACTATCATTTATTATCATCTATCAAATGTAGAAATAACAATGTCTAACATTTTTACAGTATTTTTTCACCCCTACAGATGGTCATGCCCATTGAATATCGTTATCCTTACAATAGTAGTTCAAAAACACTATCCCTACAAGAATAGTTTAAAGGAACAGAGAGATACATCAGTTAGTGACAAGGTCAAAAGTAGACCCCAGCTCTTGTGACACCCAGTCCTGTGCCCTTGGAACATACGGTTCATGTTAGTTTTGAAATCTATGACTTCACTGAGCTCATGTAGAGAGCCTGCTACTTTTTTCCAACACACTCTACACTGACTCACCACCATGGACCTCAGCAGTATTACTGATGATTTACATGCATGTGAATGAGGGCAGAATTAAGTATGGGATATTTAAAGAGAGATTTTTCAAAACTTAAAAAGAAATGAAAGGAAAGAATGGGGGAAGTATATGCATACAGTGAATTAGTTATTCTGCACAATATACTACAATGAAGGTCATGTATAAATATTTATGTACAGTGCACTGCCCATGCAGTATTATACTGGTTCTTCTCAGACATGACAGTGACAGAGTCCTCTGTGCACCAAACGGCATTTTTCAGCCTTAAAATACTTTAAGACAAAAGTATCTGCCATGGCAACTTTAGTCAGAAACATGTCCAGACACTTCAGTGCAGCAGCAGTTACGTGAAAGCACTTTTTGTTTCCACTTGAAGGTGAATGGCTGACTTTACAAAAAAGTTTCCCACTTATTTTTTAGTCCTATACAACACCACCTGTCTCATCAGCAGGACCACTCTAAAGGGATGGGCCTCAAGGCACCTCAGTCCCAAGATTCTCCATGCCTCATTCTTCATCCACGCTGCTAGTAATGTACCATCACTGGCACAGTTACACCTGAACACTCTGGTGCTGCCAAACACCTGGCTTGATTTTCCACTGTCCAAATGAAAAATAAGCATAATCTGCTTTTTGAGGATACAGCAAATGAGGGAGTTCATGACAAATTGTGTTGGTTTATGCAGAATAGTGATAATAAGATACAAATGAGAATTTTTTGCTTAATGAATAATACTAATCACGTTTCGACAAATGCTGTGCCCTTCTAATTAGAGAGAATGCATAAAATCAGCTTAATTTATTTGTGACTAGTTATACATAGTTTAAATATTTACTAGAGATTTACTCTAACGTTTGAAATGATTTTAAACAGTTCCTGCAGTAAAAGCAGACCTAGTAATGTAAAGCAGGTTACAATTCTAACTTGTGCCCTCCCTTTCATTATGCAGCATATGATGTACACCCTTGGTTTTCAAGATGCAAGAGAAAGGATATTATTGATTTACATGCTAATTCTCCAACTGTTACTAATTTTCTTGATTCCTGCTTCCAAAGTTGCACTTCCAACATTCATCACTGTAGTACACTAGAGGGGCTGAGCATCTTTTTCAATAAATTACAGGAACTATGACTAATTATAGTGATATTAACTATGCAAAGTAATGTGTAACTTTAAATGGATACGTTTATCATTTCAAATTATGCTTTTGACTCTTGATGGCCTAATACATGGCTGCTTTTCTTTTTTTGTACAGATTATGAACTGTGCTATATTTTCTAAAAAATTCTGTTTTACAGATTTAGGTAGACCTTGTGAATTTGATGAATAGAAATAAATCACTTACTTCCCATACAATGCATAGCAAGTAGAGGACAAGATTAATATAAGGGCAAGTAGGGCCAAATCCTGATTGTTTTCGCAAAGTAAACAGGATTCAGCTTGCACAGTGTCATTAGCATGTCTTTGGCTCACAGGATTCGGCCCATGTATTCAGTGTCTTCCTAATGTTACAGTGCTAATGGTGCAAGTTGCTTGGCTAAAGATACCAGCACTGCCTAGCAAAAATATCAAGTGTAACTGGCTTTCAACAGAACGCTGAATATGTTGCAAAGGTACTAATGGACACTGCTATTTCATGCAAACTTTCATGGGAGACATTCACTGCTGCTGGGAAAGCCAGCACAAAGTATCCACAAAAGCAATGTTCTGTGCAACAAGCTGGCACGTCCCCTTTGCCCCACTGGACTGTGACCATTACAAAACACGCTACTACAGCCAAGCCTAGATTGCACATGATACAAGACATGCAAGCTAGCCCCACCCTGAATTGGTACAATCACACTGCATGGCACATGCAGATACCACTTCAGACACAGAAGCTTTTGGATGTAGCTCACTGAGTCCCATGGACTTGTACAGGTTAAGTTTGCTCAAGTAATACCCAGCTTGATCCATACCCAGTGCTGGTAGTTCTCCTCCCTAAACTCCTCCTTTAAGCACAGAAGCCTGTGAGGTCTTGATGGTGAAGACTGAAGCAAAGAAATTATTGAGCACTTAGGCAACCCACACCCACTCTCGCTAATTCACTTGCCCCATTCAGCAACAGGCCCACATTTTCCTTGTTTAGCCTTTTGTCACTAATGCAGAAATAGGAGCTCTTCTCGTTGCCCTTGACATCCCTTTCAAATGTCAACTCCAGCTGAACTTTAGCTTTCCCAACAACATCCTTACATGCCGGGGCAATGTTTCTAAATTCCTTCTTTGTAGCCTGCCCTTGCTTCCACTTCCTGCACACTGCCTTTTCACTTTGGAGCTCTGCCACTATTTCCCTGCTTAGCTAAGCCAAGATAGATTGACAGACCCAATACATCTACTTGTTTTCCTAAGTATTGCAGTGGACCACTCTTGCACTTGGAGAATACTGTCCTTAAAGACCTGACACCTTTCCTGAGCTGCTTTGCCCTTCAGAGCTGCCTCCCATGGGACCCAATTACCAGTTTCCTGAATCAAAGTTTGCTCTCCTAAAATCCAGGGTCTGTACTCTGCCACTCTCCTTCCTCACTGCCCTCATTCCATCACTGCCCCATGAACTCCACTATTTCATGGTCACTACAGCCAAGGCTGCCAATGATTACCACAATGAGGCTGGGCCTCAACCAATTCTTTCTGGTTAGTGAATAACAGATCCAGCTGTAAATCACGTCAGTTGGCCCATCCAGTATCTGTATCAAGAAGTTATCCCTGACACCCTCCAGAAATTCTTTTGACTGCTTGTGTCCTGCCATGTTGCCTTTTCAGCAGATGTCAGTTCCTCCAAAGATAAAGGAAGTGTTATATGAAGTTGTTTTCACTAAAAAAAAACACACATGAAACAAAATTATCAGTATTTTAGTTATGCAGTTTTATAACACTGAAGTGGAGCTTTTACATATATTTATGAATGCATTTTATGGCAGCTTGGGCACATGCAGTGTTAGTCTTCTACCCGCTGGACAACAGGCAGTGAGTAACCTTATGATTCAATGAGACATCAATCAAAAACTTTAGCATTGCACAGCAGAGTAAATCAGGCCACTACATCATCCAAATGACAACAAACAACATAGGAAGTACCACCAAGGAACCTAAGGACAAGCACATACACTTACAGAAAACCTGAAAATCTAACACATTAATTTTTGGAGCAAAGTTAGAAAAGGTGTGGAGAAAATTTTGCTGAGTTATCATCGCATCTGGAAATCTTATTTCTTGTGGAAGAGAAAGAATTGTCTAGCACTTCTAACTTCTTCTTAATAATGTTTCTAGGCTTCAAGGTCTTTCTTCTTTTCATGTTTGTTGTATTGGGAAGAACCAGGCCTGCTGGCTGTCAGTTTTGTGGCACCACAGTTTTATTGTCATCTAACCAGTGCCTCTTATGATCAGTGGAAAATTAATATTTAAGCGGTGACCTGGATGTCACCAATAACATTAAAATATAAATCAACCCTTTTTAATGACTTTCTCTTATGACTGAGCTGTTTGTTGGTTGCCTGGGCTGGTTACATGCTATGACCAATTATTAAAGATAATTTTGGCTGTTAGAAGCTATATTGGCAACCAGGAGGGAAATCAGTCATCCTTCCTCCCACAGGAGGAAATGAAATGCTCTTCCCAGAGGCCTTTAAGGAAGGCCTTTCCCTCTAAACAACTCCCAGGATGGTTCTTTCCCCTCAGAACTGCTTACTGTATCCCTCTAATTATTGCATTAGCACTGCTTCCTGCTTTGCCCAACCCTGCCTCAGGTCACCATGAGAGACAGAACTGTTATTCAGGCTACTGTTGCTTCTGAGGGTATTGCTAGACCCAGTGGAATCAGTGATGTCTATTCTGGTTAGAGAGTCTTCTCTCATTCCCTGTCTCTCATTCTCCATATTCTCTAGCTTATTGTGTAGTCTCAAGACCTAGCCTTGTTTTATCCGTCTGTCTTCTAGGTAGTTTATAGAACCTCTCTCTGCATAATCTATACTTTTCAGCTAGTCCCTAAATGCTGAAACATGTCTACAAGAAGGGCAAGAGAATTTGCAAAACTGAGCCTTGAAATAGTTTGTCTGCACTAAGCTGTTCTCTTGCAACTCCATATACAGCACAGAGTAGAACCATAGAATAATTTGGGTTGGAAGTGATCACAGAAGGTCACCTGGTCCAGCACCCTGCTCAAAGCAGGGCCACCTAGGAGAAGTTCAGTCAAGTTCTGAATATGTGCAAGGATGGAGAGCTCACAAACTCTCAAGATAACCCCTTTCACAGTGTGACCATGCTTGTAAAAAAAACAAAACAAAACACTTTTATCTGATCAGAATTTCCTGCATTCCAACTTCTGTCTGTTGCCTCTCATCCTGTCACTGTACACCTCTGAGAAGAGTCTGGTTCTGTCTTTTCTAGATTCCCCCATTAGGTAGTTGAAGACAGCAGTAAGATCTCCCCTTAGACTTCTCTTCTTAAGGCTGAACAAACTCAGCTCTCAGCCTCTCTTTATATGTAATATGCTCCAGAATATTTCATATATAGTGGTTCTGCTTACCAAACAGAATGTAATGCAAGGAATCTTTGGTGGAAGACAATTTCTGAGACTCTCTTTAAAATCATAAGTGAAAATCACTTACTAGCAGCATTTACAATTTTAAAACACAGCTTACAGCTGTCCTAGTTATGTTCTTATCAATCTCTTCTGGACAAGTATTCTCAAGTCCTTTACTTCATCTACTGTTTTCTAATTCTGCTCTCAAGAAAATTTACTCTCAGGAAGTCATTGAGAGTTCATAATCTAATTAAATGAAAATGCTGTGTGATAAAATTCACCACAGATGCATCAACCGCTCTTTTTAAGCAGAGCTCAGAGATTCTCAAATTTGAAAATTTCTGATCAAAATCTAGGCTGCTTTAGAAACTCTTCATACAGTGTTTTCAAAACAAAGAATAAGGAGTTTTTGCTCTTGTAATGTTTTCTGGAACCCAATACAGTTGATTACCATTATCACTTATAACAAATGCAAATCAACATGAAAAAATGGAGAATTTGTCTACAATTCAAAACATTTCACATGGCTGAAACTATGTATGTACTTTGCTTGGGAATCTTCTTTGTTTGAGGTCTTCTTCTATTTTGCAGGAAAAAGGTAATAATTTGAAATCTATAATAACGGAACTATTACCAGATGTAAAATTCCACACCACTATAAAATTGTCTTCCTCGTTGTAAGCAGGATCTCTATGTTGTGTTTTATGCTTCTAATATATTTCCACAAAAGGAATTTCAGCCTCGGAGATCAGAATGTTTTTAATAGGAGAGAGGGAAGAGAATGGCTCCAGAAACTGTCTTTTGTAAATGCATTACTGTTTAGAATAACTGAAAAATATTTGATAGCTTTGTTATCAGAAGCCATCTACCCAGAATTGTATAGCAAAAGGAGAAAATTTTAAAACCTACATCTCTTTTTTCTTTCTTTGTAAAGTACATGAAAAGAACAAAGTCCACACCTAAAATACCAGTGTCGTTTGCAATGTTTCCAAAACATTTTGGAAAGATTACAGATTTTCCCTCCTGCTATTGTATATTATAGTGCATGCTTGCCTTTGCAAGTAACACTGAACAATTAGCCATCTTGGACTGCTGGATTCTGCATAGCACTAGGTAGAAAAAAAATCAAAAAATTTTCACCAAATAGTGATATTTTCAAATTATAATCCATGACGAAACCTATGTTTTGAGATTCTCCATGAAAAACAGTAGAAAGCAGTCTGCCAGGTCTGCCCTGAAAGCCCTATTAACCTGAGCTACAAAGAAGCCTGGAGTTTAGAGACAGAACCCACAAGTTTTTCTGGCTCTCAGCTCCCCATAAACCCACCCAAGGAACTGCTAAGGAGTTTGAAACTTGGAAACTATGGTACTAAGGAATCTCAAGAGTAAGGTAGTAGGAAACCCTTAAATTTTGATATCAAACCATCTTCACAGATCAATTTGATTTCAACAAATTGTGAAAGTCAAAAAAGAAAGGAGTCAAAAATTTTTTTGAGCAGTTGCAATTATTAACAGCGTTATCTTAATCAAATGCAGATTCTTATATGTTCTTGTCGTGACATCAACTGAAACCCCACCAACCAATACAAGTACATGGTTTCTGCACTGAACGGTGAAGGCATAAATCCTAGATGACCTAAGCTGGCACTTACAGTTGTGTTTTGACCACATTATACTTTATTGACTCATTTAGTTCATTGACTAATTAACTTGACTCCAATCAATTCCTCTTTCCTTATCTACTGCTTTTGATTCTGGCTCTAAGGTCAGCAGGCAGAAAGTCTGATTTCAACTTGCTGATTTAGTATCAAGATTATAGAGTAACAGCGCAAACATTTTTCCTGGCTTGTGGAGTTTCAGCCCCTGGAAAGTCTGCCCCTTTGCTAAGCTAGGAGGAATGAGATTCACTTTCCCCTCTTAATTCTTTCAGCTTTCTGCCTGCCACAAAAAAAACAAACCTCATGTGTAGCTGTATTATGATTAGATGAGAGCTGGTGAAACACTCTTTCATGCTGTACCTTATTGCTGGATGTCTTTTTAATTTCAATTGTACTTGATTTAGATGTAAAATGCAAAGCTTTGGAGATCTATGTATGCATCAGCCCTCATCTGCTTTAGGATTCCTAGAATTCTAAATGTTTTTCCTCCAACTTTTTTTACCAAGTTATTCCCATTTTTCTGCCATACAGAAGATACAATAAAACAGTAAACATATATACTTGAAAAACAGCTGGAAATCTACTGCCTGCTCTCCTTTCCAAAGTACATCAATTTTGTTCTAAATGAGACCATGAATCTCATAAAAAGTCAGACAGGTAACTATTGTGGAATGACTGTTTCCTCTTACATTCACCACTACTACCCCAAACTGTGATATTTTCTAATTTTTCTGAACTTTTCTAAACTTTTCTTATCACTACACTGCTGAGACTGAACCAAGTTTCAGCATTTTCAGGGATACACGAGTGCTCAGAGTCTTGCTTCTCTTTCCCCTCATTGTAAATTCCTGTAGATTGCCCATCCGGCATAACTGATTATTCCAAAAAGCACTGAATGATTTCAAGGGTAGTGATGCACAGCACTTACCAATGCTTTTATTTTAAGCCTCAGAGATACACAGATTGATATTTAAAGAGTGCTTCCTGGACAATTTGTAATGTTCAAATCTCCCACATTGAGAACAGTGAGGTTTCTTGAAAGGAATGAAGAAATGTAGCCATTTAAATTAAAATGTAATGTAGCCATAATTAAAATACTCGTAACTAGCTACTCCTAGAGAAGAAAAATACTACAGTTTCCTGGAAGAAATATAAGTTCCTCCTCAGACAGATTTTACATAAGGTTTAAATGAGACATCAATGACTGACTGAAATATGCTCATGTTTCCTTAGCTTCTCCAGAGAGGATTTCCTCTGATTCTAAATAGGAATGGCTTAATGCCTTTTACTCAACTGTGTTTCTCAGTCTAAAGAAAGTAGGCTCTCTTCCCTGATGTTTTTCTTTGATCTGATAGTACCAGAAATTCAATTGCCTGCAAATTCTTTCATTAGCCACTACAGCTTAGATTTTCAGAGGTACCGAGTACCAGAACTCCGGCTCCAGAGGCCAGGGAGTGTGCTAGAGGATTGTATCTATGTACAGTCCAGCATCTTCAGCAATGATATATTACACTGAAAGGCACCAAATACATCAGCATCATGTCCTGCACACATGAAAATCATCAGTCTCATTTTAAGAAAGTGGCTGTGCTAAAGTGCAGAAGTGCCCAGCTGCTCGAGCAAGGAAATTCCTTTGTGCCAAACAGCGGGTCACAAAGAACGGCGCTGGTGCCCAAAGGCCAGGGGCACAGCGGTGCAGAGGGCGCGCGCAGAACTACCGCGCTGCACTGGATTTCGAGGCAGGGGAAAGGATTAGTTCTGTGCAGTGCACGGAGGAACATCAGTTGCAGTATGACACTATAAGGAGAAAAAGACAGGGATACAACCATGTCCTGGGCACAGCACAGAAGTTTCTGGTGGGAAAATTCTTCAAAAGCCCATGCATGTATGCTCCTATGGCTTCTCAAGGAAAGGCTTTAGATATTTCAGTGAATAAACTGATCACATCAAATATTACTCTGACTCTTGTAGAAATTTTGCTGAAACTCAGCTTTCTATAACATCGAAAGGAAAAAAAAAGTTTTCGTTTCAATAAACTGGTCAGATTTCTGCCTCTTTGAATCTCTCTTTGCAACAAAAATTGCAAAGAAACATCAAAGAGACCAAAAGTATCCTGGGCCTGTAACAGCGGATTTCTAGGAAAGCACAGACTGAAGGCTCTCGATGAATGCTGTTCTGTCAGGCCGGAGTCCTGCGGGGACTAATTCACTAGGTGAACACACAAGTAAATCAGCCCAGACAGAGTTGCAGGCTGCCACAAGTAGACTTGTGCTTCCACTGGTCTGCTTAAAGTTTATCTATGCTCTGCTGTGTGCAGTGCTGTGGACACAGAAAGAAATCTCCCCTATAGCAATCGTCCTCTGCTTGCTGCTCACTTTTTTAAACTTATTTTCCCTTTTTCTGAAGCTAATAATTAAGATGGAAAAAAAGGTTCACATCATATCTACAGCATTCTTCAAATCACTTTTTTTCTTAACACTTTACACTCAGGAGTAAATCTGAATGAACAGAAAGCATCTTTTGCTTTCTCAGTGTGCAAATAACATCTTTTAAATTACAATAGCTGTTCCCAAATGGTTAGCACCAGGTCCTGCCCTGTTTTCAGCATTCATCCTCAGCTGGAGTGTTCCTAAAGCACCTGCCTAGGAGCTGTAAATCACCAGCGGGTCCAGGGCTGCTCACGCTCGCCCTAGCTGGTAGGATGGCCCAGACTTCTGCTCTGCGTCACTTACAATTTCAGCCTAAAACCGGTTAAAACCTTACTGAGGAATGAGTAAATGGTACATCAGAGTTGAGAGGTATCAAAATACCAATACAGCATGGATTCCAGGATACCCCAATCTAGTTGTTTACGGTTGCTGATCCTATTTAGCATGGTAATTCCACCTCTACTAAAATGGCCGGAAGACAAGAGCCTGACTTGTTACAATTCATTTCTATATTGCTGAGGCCATTTCAGCTCACTGAATATTCTTTCAGAAAAGTTTTCATTACTCTTTGGTCAATTTGGCAGTTAATGTGTTTGAGTTCTATGCTCCTGTGTCCACTTAAAAATGTGGAAAAAAAGTAGGTTTCCCTTGTCCAGGATACAAACTCTGAGCCCATCATTTGAAAAATCTTTCGCAATTGCTCAGGCAGATAGTGAAACCATCTCCTGAATAACACTGCTTGCCTTCCAGATTCCTCCTGATGTCAGGAAGGCTATGTTAATTCTGGATCAGTGTTCTTTAATAAAACAGTACAACAGTAAACACGAAAAATAAGTGTTTCATGCTTAAGGTACTAGGTATTAGAATAATGTAATATTCTATCAGTGTTTCTTGCTGTTGTACAGTTACCTGATAAATGTGGGACTTACATTCCCTTCTACATCCTGAGCATCTATTACATTTACAAATTTTACAGTTCTCTAATATTTTTGCAATACATTTTCCTGAATCAGCTGATGACATTTAATGGAATGTTTAAGACACAATATAAAACCATAAATGCTTTTGCTTATTCTGGGGAAAAAATCTGTGCACGTAGATTGGTTTTCAAATTAAAAACTATGTTGGTGTACCCAGCGTTTTTGCTTCTGCTATACATATTAAAATATAACTAAATGCCTCTTATGCAATACTGCAGCATAAGTACAAATAACAAGCGTTTGTACTTTACAAGCAAGCTATATGATTAAGGAGCTATTAATGAAGTGAAACAAAACCACAGTGCTAGAATGTAATAGTCCATGAAATTCTTATGGGGAGAAAGGGAATCTGCAGTGAATAAATATTAACCTAAATGCTATAGAAAACATAAAGCAAACAAAAAATGCATTTTTAAAGCCAAAATTTTGGTAAAAACTGCTGACTACTTAAGGAAAGTCTATTTGCATACCGCAGGGCTCCATCTGCTGTGGAAAACATAAGCTGCAAGAATGATTTAATATTTAATAGAAGTAGTGGCCGTTGTTAATTATAATTTGCACATTTACAAATCAGCACTGATAGCAATACAAATTATGAAATATAAGGGTGTTATGCTGGATACTGGAGAAAATAAGATGACAGACAAAGTTAATGGAGTATCCCTAACAACAGCTCTGTCAGAACATATCAGAGAACTAATCCAGTTACAAAGAGCCTGCAATGGAAAATCTATTTAAAATATTAAAATGCTGTTTGGTAAAAGCTTTTTCATAGTGCATTTTACTTAAACAGTTGCTTATTGCTCATGGGTCATTAGCTGTACACCCAGATGCATTCTGCAAACTGCCATTTGAAAGAACAGTAGAAATTAAATAAGAAATATATTTCTGCAGCATTTTTCTTGAAATCTAGAATCAGCTTACTGCAGACTTTTGATAGAAAAATAATATCAGCTGCTTCCAAGATATGTGCTGTTACTGCTACAACAACTTGATATTTCTTTTTCCTACCAAAGAGTAACATGTTATGAAGAACTTAACTCTTCTAAAAATTGTTCCAGCCCTGGAAGGCACTCCAAGTTGGTTAAGAGACCAATATGCACGGACAGTCATTCCAATACCATGGGTTTAGTTTTAGTTTAAGATTTTACAGTACTTAGATTCCAACACTGAAGCTATAAATTGACTCTTATTTAGTAAGAAGACAGAAATTACCATCGATTGTTTTCATTAATCTTCTGTTTCACCTCACTTTTCTCATCATCATGTAATATAGATTACAGATAGAAACCATTAATGCACAAATGCTTTAATAGCAACTTTTGCTCACTGACTCATTTGCACTGCTACTACTTTCTGTGTTTTAACATCAGTAAGGTGGTATGTAATATAAACCATTAGGCAACCCTAATCCCATTTAATTCAATAGATGGCTTAGCATTTACATGAAAATATCATCTATAAAACACAAGGCAAGAGACCACAATATTCCCACTGTACAGATCCTTTCAATATGTTTAAGTCAACTGTGCTCTTGTAGTATAGTCAAATTATACTTAGCCTTTGGAAGGAAACACACTATCTGCCACCTTAAAGTCCAACAGCTTAAAAATTACATATTATTCTGCAACTTGGTTCACGTGTTTTTGAACCTGCACAGGGTCAACCACCCTAGCCTGATCTACCAGTGATTTGCAAGCTTACATGTTCTGCTGGACCAAGTCAAAGTCCCACACTTTGGCTGCAGCTTGTTTTGTTCATGTGTGTTGGATTTTCTTTTTTATTTTGTGTCCACATTCACTTTTCATTTAAAAGCCGCTCCTCTCTATCCTCCCACCCAATTCCCAGTGCTCCAGGCCCTAGCAAAGGACTTTATGATGAGTATCATGCAGAAATGAGAGAAGTGAAACCTTTCTCAAACAACAAGATGTTAAAAGATTGGTTGCTCGGCATCTGTTCCATAGCTGGCCTGGAAAAGATTTGCATACTCCTCACGCAAAGCTTTTTACCACCGAGTCTGTATAAAACAGCTACTCTGCAAGGACTAATGCAAATTATACATACAGAGAGGATGTGAAACTAGGTTAGATACACTAACGGAAACAGTCTGGGTAAACGGAAACTATTGTTGCAGGGACACAATAATCCAGTTATGACATAACTGTGAGCCTACAATAATCTTTTGGTTCCTTCAATTTTTAGTGAATATGCTTTGTTATCTAATCAGAAGAGCTGCATTTAGTTTTCATCTTGTTACCAACCCCACTAACTGGATATGTAAATATATGAAGTTAACATCTGTATTACTGGAGCGCTATAAGATCTCTATATGTTAAACTGAGTGATATTATTTATATGAACTTCAGTGGCACAGTGTCAGGGCCCCTCCAAACTGTGTTGTTCTTGAGCATCAAATGAACAGCAGTATTTCAATGTTAAAATCATTTTCCCTCTAGTGCAGAATTAGTTTCTGCCCATTTTCACCTCATCACTTCCTTAGCTTATTACTGGCTTTCTATAAAGAAATCATTCTCACAGATCCATGCCAGCAAAAAGAGGGAAAATAGATTTTGCTATTTTTGACTCAGAGTCTTTATTTATTGTGCTGCAATCAGAAAGGTGATTATAATACTATGAAAATTAACACCCAACAATTGCATAATTTACTCCAGTTTTTTTTTAAACAACCTGTTTCCTTGTGCTTCTTGGGGGCTGTGGGGATCACCAGCTCTTTACAAGACATGTAATAATGAGGGAGACAGATGATCCAGAAGATTAGCAGCCTGTTCTGGGGCAAACACAACAGCTGCCAAGACTCCTTTTGACCACTGATGTCCTAGTCTATAGTAGTTGAGGGCAATCTCTGCTTTTTGTTAGGCAATAATTCCACTTCACAAAAAAAAAAAAAAAGGTTGCAAGACACAACACTAATTGCTGCAAGTTTCCCTCTTTTGCAAAATACAAAAATCTCTGATTAGCAGAAGAGCTAAGAGATGAAAAATAAAAATAAAATGGTTCAAGCAGAGAAAAACAATTCTGTTTTATGAAAACCAGACCAAAATATCATCACTTTCAGATATTTTTATATTCCCTTTGTGTTATGCCATCAGTGAAAAGGGGACATAAAGGCTATCTTAATACATAGTTGGAAATGTCCTGGTCATCAGAGGCTCCTCAGACCACTGCAAAATCTAGACTGTCTGATCTCAATGCACGGGTACTGTGCAGAACAGGCCAAAGAAGGAACACAGCAAGAACATGAAATATCCCTTCAGCATGGTTAGTGGAGCAGTTCTTTGGCAGCTGTTACTCTGTTTGGCACTGCTATCTCTATTTATACCAGAGACTGTTTATCCCTTCACGGTTCTCTAGGGTCAAGGCATCAGAAAAGTGAAGAAAAATCACCTATGAATCCATAGTTTTTCCATTTGTGCCAAGTGCTGATCTAGTAAGCATATGAAATTCCATCCTAAAATCACATAGGAGGTCAATTAACGGTTTATCAAACCATCAGCACTTCATACAGGCCGAGTAACAGAGCTGTGTACAAAAAATATTCTGCAGGGGATGGAGAAATAAGAAAATGAAACTTCCTACGGGTTACAAGTACTAGCACAGTCCCTCAGCGGTCATCCTGGCTTGCTGAGCCTGCACCATTTTAACACCTGCGTGCTCATTTATTATGCCGTTGGTCAAATCAAACAGCCACACAAGTTGTGATTTCCAGAGGCTAAGTAGCATCTAACTCTCATTTCCACCTCAGAAATCTCTTCTGTAGTAAATATCCTCATCTGGGTCAAATATACACTTTACAAAACACATCTGACAAATTTATGGGTGTTCCTTCAAAATCAGCAAAGCATTTTCACACAATAGACCATAAAGAACCTGTTCTTATTTACTAGACGTCGTAATTTCTTGCTTGGAAAATATGAAAATAGAAACAATGTAGTAAATCCCCTTCCCCACTTTGTCTCTTGATAGTGGCACAAAAGGAATAAATGTTTGCGGGGTTAGTGCAGATGTTTCCTTTTGCATAAGTACTGTACTTGGCCAGGATAAGGACAAGTTGTGTGATGTAAGCACCACTGCTCCCTAGTCCTGTAGTATTATATGAATTAAAAAGACCAGACTTTCTTGAAAGGTACCTAAAATCCTACTCTACTGGCTAGTACTTTTTGTTGCAAGCAGTACGAAAAGATGCCAAAATGGTACTTTCCAAAGACCAAAGGTATTTTGGTGTTGGGGGGGGGGCAGGGGACAGGGGGAGGGAGTGGGTGGACAGGGGCACTCAGAACCGTGGAAATTTAGAGCAATGTAGCATCCAAAAGATGTTTTTGTAATTTAAATAGTTCCCCTGAGACTAATTATATTAGGGATCTCTCCAGTTCCTGGAGTGTTCCATAGCTGAAAAAATAAAAGAAGTGGCCAAATGATAAGAAGCTAATGCAGAAACTGGATTTCAACAGTGACAGGACTTGACTTGCCTGTTGGACTGAATACTTCCCACCAGGCACAGCTAGGCTGCTGAGCTTCAGTCAGTGGTCACTTCGGATTAGATCTCAATGGTGTCCTAAAGGTAAAAAACTTCATGACCCTCTCTCAGTGCCAGGCCATCTGGACCTCTGATAACTATATTTTAATAGTCTGTTAGGTAGCAAATATTTGCTCTGAACTTCTTATTTTAAGGTTTACCCATTTAAATGTTTTTGATCTTCACAAAAGACACCAACAAGAAATTTAAAGCTATGGTACAATAAGGTACTAAGGAAAAATAAAGTTGCATTAACAATATTCACAGATTGTTTTGAACTTGCAGTATGTGCAGGAAAGATAGCCAGAGAGCTCTTTATTTCACTGCAGTTTACCAAGGAGGGAGACACAAAGGGGAAAATACTGTAACTCAGAGGGTCTTCCATTCAGGTAGTACACAGCAAAAACGCAGTCCTTTTAGAGTGCAGTATAGAATGCAAGATCACAAACTCAGACCTAACAACATGACATCCACTGTAGCCTATGTCCCTTGTTCTAAGAATATTTTAAAACATTCTCATTTATTTAAAAATAAAGCTCTGAATAACAGTGAAATGCTCACGAGAAGCAGGAAGATATCATGTAAGAGCTTAGTGATACCACACAACTCATCAAATAATCAGCTTTGATTGACTTCCAGGAAAGTGAAAAGAAAGCCATTATGTTTTATACAGTAAAAGTAGTAGATAGCAACAGTACTGAATAACTGTTAATTGAAAGCATATCCATAACTGCAATGAACTCTAAACACCTACCATCCTCTGGAAACAGGCCAGCTGAAAGAAACTGAATTGTTAAAACCTAGTGCCCAAAATGTAATCCAAAATCTTAATTCCCCTAAATTCTGACTGAAATCTCTGTATTTGAGCCAAACTTCATTTTCAGCATTTAAGCAAGTATGTAGGTTCCTCTTTTGCTCACTCAGTTATTTAAGGATTTACTCAAATCCTGTTAAAATAATAAAATTTGGGGTGGGCTTAAAAGCATATTCTTAAGTGTTTTGAGTAGACTGCTGAAGGCTCAAATGAGATCCCAAACCATGACAGACTTGGCTCTCGTGATCCATGTTCCCAGAGGTACTACTGACCCAAATAGTAACTACTATGCATGACATTTGGCATGGCATCAGCAGTTTACCTAGGATTCCTCACTGAGGCCAGAATTTTGAAACAAACTCATGTAGCGGCCACAGCTACTACTAGCTGCAATATCTAGCTCAGGGGCCTGAGAGTATACAGAACCTCTACAGAAAAAGCTCAGTCAAAGAATCACCTCTAAATTGAAGTCCTGTTTGATAAAGGCAAAGAACAGACACTGTAACACTGGCCTCATCTAACATGCTGATTAATAATTATGTTTTTTCTGGAAGTGTCTTTTTGTTTCTGTGGTTTATTTTTGTGACACTGGAACTGTATTTGTTCCAAAGAATAAATGAAAGTGAGGAGCTCTAGTTTATGCAGAGAAAAAGTCCACAAATACTGTTGGACATTTCACTGAACACTACAGCAATTCTCTCTTTCTGGTGTTATGCTGGCCAGCACCATATCTATTTACAGAAACTAGTGTATGACAGCGACTTTTTGTTTTTATAATATAATCCAGCAAACAAGACAGAATGGACTAGTTTGATTCAGCATCATATTGTTTCATCCTTTGAGATGTTCTCCTTTAACTTGCAAAAATTATATAAATTATCTCATAAAGTTACCTGACAGGTAATCCTTAACCAGGCACAGATGCGTGCACATGAGGAAAATACAGCAAAAAGGAAGTTATTGAACTGGAGAAAACATAGAATATACAACATCATTAAAAAAAAAGTATGGCTACTGGAAGTGTTCCTTTTCAGTACTGTCACTGAGTTTCTTCTATATGCTTATCCACTTGTAATACTTATACTACTGCCATATAACTCCAGCCATGACATTCATCCATGTTGTTTACTTGTGGCATCCTTCACTTCCTAACGGGTCTTTTCTCTTTATTTAGCTCCAACATAAAAGCATCCTTTCAAGTTTGTTTTTAAAAAGGAAAACAATTTCCCCCAACTGAATCAATTAAAAATCTAATATAGGTGCCTAGACTAGTGCTTTAGGCTTTTTATCTAGTCGGGGAACCTTCAGAGGCACAAAAGAGCTCTGAATAAGCTCCTTGAAGTTCCACTGACTAAAATGTTGCTATGCCCATAAGTCAGTCACTTAACGCTAGACACCTACAGTTAGACCTCTAAACACATTTGGAGAAGATGGGGAGAGATTTTCAACAGTATTCAGCATTGACCTAACTTTACTCCCATTTAAGTCAATAAGAATTTTACCATCAACTTAAATGGGACCATTTAAGCCAACACTAAGTGCTTTTGAAAATCCCATCTGTAATCTCCTTTGAAATTGATAGTTAGGAAAACTGGACCGAAAAAAAGCAGCTTTACAATCATTGCTTATTTTAAAATCTATACATCAGCAACATGTGAACATGATATAGTCTGTGCACATATAGGAATAAATGCACACATACATATAAATGAACTGAATTTCTGTGTTGACAGATTATTTGCCAAGTTAAAGCCAAATGTGATTTGAAATTACCACAATATTACACTGAATAAAGAGGATTTATAATGGAAAAACTAAAAGAACCTCTGTAATAGTGATACTACTAGGAACTGCTATAACAACATATATTTCACCCTTTTCAGTTAGTGCTGTTTTTCTCCTTTTTCTGAATGTTTGAGAACAGTAAGTGAAATGTTAATTTTTTTAAGTCAGAACCATCTAGCTAAACCATCCAAATCGTTTTTGTATACAGAGATTTTATTTCTAATCTTTCTCTGCAAGCTGCTTTGTTAAATCCTAATGACAACTTTTATGCATAATGCATAAAATAAACTTTACCAATATTTAACACACTTTTATAAACATGTAAAACCCCTTTATAAGTGATATGACACACTGCAGGGCATGCAGTTGCAGTACACTAGGAAACCACACTTCCTAGATGACTGAAGGCATTTGCTTTGTGCCATTAATTTCTCAACATCCAACACATGTAGCTATCTTAGAATAGCTGTGCATCATATTATCTATCTTTTTTATTAATAGACAAGAACATTTCATTGCATGTATAATATGTAAGATGTTCAAGTCTACAATCTTTTTTCTTTTATTCTAGGAATGTTTATATTTCTTAAAGGAATGAGGAGAGAGGAAGATAGCTTCTTATTTTATCAAAACACTTTATATTAGCAAATAAATACCTATAAAAATATATCCTAACACAAAATCACCCAAAAATGGATGTTATAAATCTTCCTTATGCAAGAGGCAAAGAAATCAGAATAATAACAATGTATCACTAGCCTATGTCACTGAAATGATTTGTTTTACTCCTTTAATCTTTACCATATCTAAACTGACTATAATAAATGAATAATTACTCAGAATACAGAGGAGTTAATTGAAAATCTGCTTGAAGTATAAAACCAAGAAATCATAACAACAAATACAAGGTTTAGCCAGTGTTTAGAAACTTGTCTTTGTCAATAATTTTTAAGGTTCAGTGTAAATGATTCTGTTTACCATCATACATCATCTAACATTACTCTAGAAAGTCATGAATTATTTCAGACTTCCTATGAATATTAATAGTTTTTAGAGCCATGGTGTTTCATCAGCATACACCCAAGTATTAAAGTCTTATGGGGTTTGACTTTTCAAAATGAAACCAATTTAATTTGAGTTTGTTTTATTCTCAAACCCTGATTTCTGAGTCCAGAGAGGGTGTACACTTTCATGCTTGTGAAGTTCAGTCCTTCCTTAAGTGTGAAAGGTATGTCACCTTATACAGGAACAGGCTGATTTTCAAAGCCCCCATCTGGACATTCACCTCCTATTGTGTGTCTAAAACAATCAGAATTGTGAGACAAACGTGCATTAGAATTTGGACAGGCAACATTTTCATGTTGCTTGGTGCTTAAAAAAACAAAAACAGTCTTTCCTTGGAGACTACACATTCGTGTATTAATCACAAGACTGAAAATAAATCTGAAATATTGTCTGAATGAAGGATATTGCTAAAAAGATAAACTGTTAATTATCTTGGCCAACTGAAATTTCCTTTTTGATAATCTTTTAAAAACTGTAAGTCCAGAATTTGCAGTGAATCTGGGCAGTATGGATTTTTCTCTCTTGAAAACAAACACTTAGTAATAAAGGCTTACAAGAGCATAAGTGCACTTACCCAGTTCTGTCTCCATTGAACCTGACCTGCAGATTGCTTGTTTCATCCATACAAGTGTTGTCATAAATTTGACTAGGGCTGAGGTTAAAAAGAAACATGGATGTGTACAAGTAGCTTCCATACAGAATACACAACAAGAAGGAAAGCTTCCAGTTGTCTCCCATACACATTCTTGTGCAGCACTGCTGCATTACATTATTTGTAATGCAAACCAGAAGCACCAGATTTGAAATTAGTAGAGGGCAATACTGCTCTTAGACAATCACATATGTTCTTAGCAAACTGCAGCGTATGTACAATTACTGCACGGGAAAGTCACTGTGTTGGCTGTAAAACAGGTTCTCTATAATCAATAAGTCCAGTCATGTAAAAGGAAAGATCACACTTTAAATGTTGCTATTATAGCACTGTCATCTCCTACGGCAAATTCACTATTTATGCAGTACTGTAAAACAATTTAGATATGTATTTACTGTAGAGGCTATAACCAACTCACACTAAAGGCATAAGCAACCTTCCATTATTTAACTCTGAGTTAAAATAACGAGACAAGACATGGCAGTGCCAAAAGTTCTCATTGACAGCCCTTGCATGCAGCTGCTGTTCCCTTCCTGAAGGTTTTCTCTTCTTATTGCTCACATTTTCATCATCTCACCCATGGTAGCCTCATGATTTTCAGGAATAATGATTCCTGCTACTGAGCATATTATCATCTGCACACAGTAAATATCTGTTATTAGCATGACGGGTGCCTGGCACATTGGCATAAAGCTTCTTTGGAAAATGCTCACTAATATTTGAGAAATTTTGAATAGTCAGAAAGTGCATCCTGGAATGAGAACCTGTGCAGTGTACGGGAACCAACTTGCACTCAGACGGCATTGTGAAAGAGATGCACACTCTGCCCAGTACTCGGTGATGGTAGAGGCAGGAAGAAGTTCAAGACTCTCGGGTTCAAGTCCACGTTTCTAATGTCTCTTTTGCCTCCAAACCAGATTCTGTTTGTTGTTGCTCTGATATATCTTTTCTATTCCTGCACTCCCTTTCTTAACACCTATCCTCTTCTGTTCAAATCTCTGGTTTCCTCTACAACACCTTTTCTTTCTCCTCCTATTTCTCATGCTTCCACTTCTAAGTCCAGCAGATTTTTTCGACTTTTCTCCATGTTATGCTGGATTATGCAATAGTAAGTTTCTGTGCCTACCATGTTGTATCTGGTGGTGTAGGGACAATTCAGTTCAGCACCTCTACAGGCCTGGGGTGCAGCATCTTCACTACAGAGGGAATCTTCAGGGAATGTAAATAGCAAAAAGAAGTCCTACTTAGCTTGTAGAAACAACAGTTTCTCTGATACCCGTAACAGGAACATATTCAGGATACATTTTCACACCAGGGCAAACCTGCCAAATTTCAGTACCCATGGCAGAAAAAGAGCTTTTCAATGAATTGATTGCAAGAATATTCTTCAGGCAGAAAGAGAAATTGTCTCCTCATAACTTGTTACTTGGAAATGATTAAAACGTTCAAGCTTAATCACCAAACATGTTGTGTTTGGGACAGATGCCTGTCATGGAGAATGCCAGCTTAAATTTGGTAGAGTTATAAACTATTAATTAAGCAATAGCTAGAAAAAAACGCTATCAGTGGAATTATTTCTGAACTCTGATGGCTGTGACAAGAAACATGACAAAAGAGTCACACGTATACTTTGTGCTTTTAGTTGGCAACATGGGACTTAGTGCTTATAACCAGAAAAGAATGAAGATCCTGTCTGGAAGGCCTTGCAATCTACCCCGAATACATAATACAGAGAGAAGAATATGTCTTGTGCCCTGAATCTAAAAAAGCACAAACTGTGACAGTGTGAGCTAGGGCATCCTGCAGGGCTGGAGCTATCATGACTAGCAAGTTTTGTGGAATGGGCAGAGAGGAACATGGAAAACCCATGCTTGGTCATCCATTAGAAACTGCTATTGCCATAGGAAACTTTGTCTTGTCAATATGATCCCTTGCAGTTTGAACTCTAGACAGACTGCCTCTTATCTGATGACCACCTTCTGGCTGACCAGCATTTGAAAATGGGAAGATTTTTACTTTAGGGGTTGTTTTTTAATATCTACTTTTTTAGTGAAAAATAGTAATGAGAGAGCATCTTCAAAGGAGGAACTTGAACAAAGATGTTCTTTTGACATTCAGAAAAAAAGGAAATAATATTTAAAACTAGACATTAAAAGTGCTCTAAAATTTCCTGAAAAAAAAAAAAGGATAAAAATGGAAAATTAATACCCCTATCTAGAAATGTACACCCCCTCATCTCTTAGGAGAACAAAAGCAGTGTTGCCATTCCAGTGTAAAAGGGGTGTAAGCAGGCATAAAATCTGTTCTTCTGGGTTTAGCTTTCTTGACAAGATATAGCATGCCATCACAAGACTATCTTATTCTATTACAAGAATTCCTGAGGCCTATTAGCAGTCTGTGGAAACGATCCTTAATAAAAAGTCTTCATAAAACAAGGAATTGTCTTGATAAAACTGTTATTGCATGAGTGGACATACAGCATATGTTCACCTCATTGTACATGAGAAAATCATAGATAGGACAATATATGCCTTTTACAAATGGTGCCTTAAAATAGTAAAGAAGGAAAAGATGATCTTTTCTTCTGAAATAATTTTATTTTTCCACAAGGAAGCAGAAACATATCTATCTGAAGAAGGATTATAACAAAGCAGCTGGAACACTGGAACCTCCATAATATATTGCACATTTTAATCATGTTTGATACAACACTCTTTATATGGATATCAATTACGCTAATGACTCTTACATAATACCCTTGGGTGCCTAAGGGATGTGTATTGTCACCTCCCTTTTGTCATAAAAATAGTGAGTAGTTCTATATACACACTGAAGTAGTTTCTTTCATTTTTATATAATGAATGAGTAACACTGTAAAAAAAGACATTTTATCCCATATTAGTTTAGCAAACAGAAGAGATTTCACATATGACAGTGCTAAATATACTCTTAAGCTGCTAATAAAGACAAAGCCTGAGGGGGAAAATTCTAATGATGAGCAATGCCAGAAGTTTTTATTTCTGGATCTAAAGTAAAAATGTTTCACTTAGGTATAGTTTTAGTGGCATCATAGAAGAAACCAGGATTTCCAATAATTTTTATCTCTAATAAAATCACTTGAATTAATTTGAGTGTCATTATAGCACTGAAGAAATGCTTTTAAAGGTACTGTTATTTTCGTAACTAGTCTGTGTGCATTTTATTGAGTAATGAAAACTGAAAGGTTTCATCTGTAAATGATCTAGTTTCCCAAGCAATTGTCTAGAAAACACTACAGTCTCAGTGGTAGTCTACAGAGAGTTGGCAGGACACAAGAGCATTTTTACTCATCCCATGAAACGAATCAGAGAAGCAGGCAAAAGGGGAGAACAGTTTCATCTTGGACTTGTTGAATTTTAAAAAAGCATTTCTCTCTCTCTAAGCTGGTACAACTCTAAATGCCTACAAAAATGAAGTATCCCTTTTCTAAAAGTTCTCCTTCTCCCTAAGGCTTACATTAGAGAATGCCACCAGGCAATGACAAAGCTGCTGTCAAGGTGTGGCCGTTGTCTACTCTGTTGAACAAGATGGTCTCCTTGTTTTCTTGTACTTGTGTCAGCCTGCACCCACCTGGGATGCCTTCGCTTATACACAGGATTGTAAATTCTTTTGGCCAGGGACTATCCCTTGCAGTATTTATAAAAAGGTATCTACAACTAGGGCTTGTAAGCACTAGTGTAACACAAGTAGGAATAATAAAGATCAAAAGTATACAGTATGATTAATTATGATTAATATTCCCATTTCCTTTTCCCTCAAGAACCTGTAATCCTCAAGGTCGATCTATGCAGCGATGTAGACAAAATGTGACCTCATTAACACAATGGTCTGCCCCAACTAACTTACCATGATGTGTTTTTCCTTGTGAGAACTTTGGCTTCTTTGGTAACCCAAATAATAGCATGACAAATAAATTTATCCCAACTTTTTTTTCCTTAAGTTTGGCCGTTCAGAAGCTTTTCAATAGGAGAACCTATTTTTCTCTATCCCAAAGTTCAAAGCCTTCTAACAAATTTACTGGTGCTAATTAAATCCTTATGGTACTGTGAGTTGGCAGGAATTCCTTTGCATTTGCGCAAAGGGGAGCCTGGTAACAGGACAACGCACCAGAATCCTACATAGCTACGTGGTGCGCGGGAGTTTGCTATCCTCCTGCAGCCCTACCATTTTGAAGATTTTTTTAATCAACCATAGAAAGTAAAAGAACTCACAGCTGAAGTACGGCAAAGCAATTTTTATTTGTGCATGTTTTTTTGGTCTTAGTTTTGACCTTCTAAGATAATGTATAAAAATACATGTTGGATAGCTTCAGATGATTTTTCATTTGTAATTATTTAACACTGATTTTGATTCAGCTATGAAAGCTGCTGTGCCTTTCCCACTTTGACCAAAAAAAAGTAAAACTGCCAGAATATTTAAATATTTTAAAAAGGCTATTGCATATGCATAGCAAGTAACTACCTCTCCAAGATACTTCAGAAAAATTATATTTAGTAGAGTACTTGTGATAAATTATGTATTTATTGTAACAGGGTCAGAAGCTGTTACAATTTACTGTACTTGGTCAAAAATTCACTTTTATAAAAAGTACTTCAGTGTTTCAATGTACATTTAAATGAGAACTCAGATGTGCAAACCACACTGACTTTCATGGGAGGTAAGTTAAAAATCTGAGGTCAAATTCTGCTGTGACTTACCATGGTGTAAAAAACAAAGCATTGTAACTCTACCACTTTCATGTATTTAGCCTTTCCTTACAGATAAAAATATTTAAAAATAATTTGGAAGTTGGTGTAAATCTTCCAGAAATAGGCTACACACAGTGTATGTTGTACTGCTGTCATGCTAATGAGTAATGCAGGAGAATAGCTTTTTACACAGCAAATGGATGAAAGGCGGGTGGCAATAAGTGAAATATTGGGTTTGAATCTTAATAGAAGATACAAAGCTGAGTTTAAAAAAAATCCCATTATTCATGTGCCTATGTATATATTATGTGAATATAAAATCAGTTCTCAAACTTTTAATTCTTTAACTATTACATAGTTGTTACTTTTTTAGTTTGTCCCATTATCACCAATAGTAGCTACCATAATTCTCTATATTAAGGTTTTCTGGTGGTGTCCATAACAAACTCTAATAATTCCACTGTTATAGCTTCAGAAGTGAGAGAGAGAGGAAGTTCTTAAGCCACAGAAGTATCCTTTCTTCGTCCTACTATATTCTGCCTAGGTTTTGCACAGATAGAAGCTTTTGGAAAAAGAAAGGTTTTTCCTGTGTCTCCCGAGCAGTCAGCAAATTATTCCAGAATGTCAAAAGAGCAACTGAACAGCGACATTCTAACCTAAGGCTGGGTCTATGCCCAGTCAAAGAAACTACAACGGCAGCCCATAATGTGGAACTAACTGGAAATCCCATTGGCAGCCAGGCTTTTGGGGTGGGTGGGTGGATGGATGGAGAAGAGAAAGATGCCTTGAACCATTTTGCTCTACCCATCTGCTTTAGTCCACAGTTTAAGCAAATCGTGCCAGCAAAATAAGCTTTTCCTATTGCTGATGTATGTACTTTGTCCATCATATGTTTCAAGAGCAAAAGTTTAGGTTTCAAATTCTCCTGAGGGTCCAGGGTAATTGTGTTAGAGCTGCATGTAACTGTAGAATTGTGTTTCTCTTTTCCCCTTAAGAAAATACTAAAAAGCTGCTGCTGTTTCTGAGTGCTATCTATGTTATGCATTGAATGAGACAGAGTCAGTAGAAACACATAGCGGATGATCATGTAATTAAAGGTTCTGCGATAGTGCATATGCACAAGGAGGCAAAATTGAAGTATCACAAGCAACCCACATTCTGACATTTCCTAATTTACAAATACTTGCCTGCAGCCTCAGTACTGGGGCGTGACCACACTGCTTTCACATTACAGAGGTTACGCAGTCTGTAAGAACAGTGATTGCAGTGCTGTGTAGACACTCATGAGAGCTTAAATTAGCCAGCGCTAATCTTGGTAGCTGTCTTGCTATAGCACTTTGAAATTCAGTGCCTGCTGCAAAATCTTCATGACAGGTAGGGTTAATTGGCCTACATTAAACCTCTTGCAGCTCTGGCAAGACAGCATCAGTACCTGGTTTAAAGTTAGCTTACGTCTATTGATCTTATACTGCAGTCATTGCTCTGTTGACCACTCCCTGCTGTACAACTGTAGTCCAGAAATACCCATTTTAATATAGTTCTTTTCCATGCAAAATGAATTTATACAACATTTTAAAGTCATTTACATACATAACAAGTCTGCATTTCCTCTTCATCATCATCATATTCTCTCACAGATAACACAGAGAAGTTGCGCATCAAAAACCAGCTTCTATGCACCAATAAAGTAACATTTAAAAGCAGAAAATCATTGTAATTCCTTTCCTAAGAGAGTTTACCTCACATAATTTATCTAATTTCTACATCAGAAATCTTTGTCAGAGAAAGACTGCATGGTTGAAATGGTTGCATTGCATGGTTCCAATGGTTGAAAAGAACAGTAGAGAAAAATAAATGGCCTCTGCTTAACTTTAATTTGTATAACTGACTGTTCAATACATGAGCTCAAGAAAAAGCTCATTTTATTTTTCTTTTGTTCAATATCATATTTTCCTCAGCTACATTACCCTGTATGTTAGCAGATGCTTTCTGCTGTTTCTTTGTCTAATAAAGAGGACCACCATCCTTGGTGGTAAGACATATGTGAAGTAAAACTGAACGTCTGTCACACAGAGCATGTAAGCAATAGCACACTAGAATAGGCAAAAGATACTACAGTGCAGACTTTAAACACTATTAGGTGTGCGTGTGTACACCTCTGTGCATTGAAGTATCCTTCCTGAGAACGAATGATAGACAGATTAGTTGGTACAAATCAGAAACCTTAAAAAAAACAGATGGAGTTGGAAATGAAAAACATTCTTAAAGGGAAGAAAAATACAAAATTAAAAAGCAGTGAATTTTCTCATTAGTTAACTGGCTGCTAGAAATTTTCCTTTCCTTTTAATAACTTGGAGACCATGTCTTTTCCTAGAGATATAGCTCTACCTACTCTTCCCTGAATTAGAACAAATGATGTTTAATTTCTGTTAGGACACACAATCCAGGAAAGACCTAAAGCAAGAACCGAGCTTTCATTAATTAGGATTTTCTTAATTAGAATTTATTGCATACCTGATTTTGATATGTTCTGTCTCATCCCTAGTCTTCTGTTGGTATGGGAGAATAGAGGGAACTAGCTTGTTTCTCTAAAGTGTACATATTAAACGAATTCAAGCCCCATTTTCATGTTTATCCATGTTTCACATGTACTCATGCAGCACTGGTAATACCACAGAAGCAACACTGTCTTTATAGTATTACTCTCACTTTATACTGAAAATGTAGTAGAACTTGTGCGCTACATATGTACTTTGGATTCCTTAGTTGTTTGATCACATTGATGAAGGAATATGCAATCAATCTCCCACTAAGACAGTGAGTGGTATTGGCCATAACTCATTACTCCATCAAAGGATTTGGCATTTCAATCGATGGGAAATGATGTGTGATCATTCTAATTTATTATACATCATTTCCCATCAATCGGTGTGCTGAAGCCTTGACATAATAAGTAGTTACAGACACTGTCAATCATTCTTGGTCAGATACCTCTGAATGTCGCCATTTGGTGCACATTCAGCTATTCATCCAAACTGCAGATATTCACCCAAAACATTCAGCAAGCAGGATTTCACTAGAGGTACATAAAGCGATGCACAAAAGTGCTTAGAAAGATCTCAAAAGCTTCAAGAACAGATGGAACTAAAGAAAATTGTATTATCATGAAAGTGCACTTTTAAAAAATGCATCAAAATGTAAAACCAGGTCTCTAGTAGAACAGTGAGTCCAGCTAGGAAAAGACTAAAAAAGTGCAAGCTTCAATGTTGCACTGGATTCTAGAGGGGTCATCTGCTAAGTTGGTGGCCAAATTATTGTAAGAAGGGTCTAAATTCTGCTTACTTGTACCAGCACAATTCCTTTTTGACTTCAGTGGAGGTGCATGGGTAGCTAAAGCAAGGCCACAGTTTATCTCTACCTTACTGCCAAGATTAAAAATCTTGAAATCAACCCTGAGCTTTTAACTTTCTTTCATTCTTCATAATTCCCTTTAAGGTTTCCTCTCTACTCCCTAGTGATCATTGCCAAAAGTACTCCCTCTATTAATCATGCTTTTGAAAATAAGTAGGTATTACTCAATGCTCTTCTTAATACAATAGCATCTTCTATGATTTTGCAGTGACTCTCTTAATATCAGCAATGTCCAAAAGGCTACAGACTCCTTCCAGCAGAGTGGCAACAACCACAGTCACTATCAAGTTACATAATAAGCAAAACAAAACATGCTTTTAGTTACAATTTTCTTCTGGACTTATTTCAGGAATTCACTTGATCGCTGCACTTACTTATTAAGGTTACTGCACCTACAACTTGACTTCTTTTCTACAAGATCAGTATGATGTTTAATAAGTTGGGGTCATTCTTTCACTGGGATGTATTAACCCACCTAGTAACAGGCACCCTTCCTCCTTAGAAATAAGTACTCATTTTTACATCAGTCTTAGAACTTTCTCTTTAAACTTCGATTGTAATTAATCCAGGCACTGGGTATAGGATACACTGCTAATAAAGGAAGACAAAGTACTCACGATAGCTAAGAACCAATATAATGTTATCCAAAAATAGTATCAAGAGAACCTTCAAAGTCACAAAATTAACCAAATTTGGATGCTTTAATTCCCACGGAAAGCCAGTCAACATCTTCTCTAAGATCACAAGCATTCCTGTGATACATGTCAGATGTCAGCTAGATGACCCAGCAGGTCAGTCTAGCTCCACTGTGTGTATTATCCCCTTATCCTTAGTCATTCTTCTACACTTTTCTGCTTCTCTCCTTGTAATAGAACTTGCACTGTTTCTCTTACACCCCTTGTCATTTTCTCCATGTCTTTCTTAAAGACATTTTCTTGTCTTACTGTGTGACAAATGTAAAAGCTATTGTATTGAGTTCCATAAAGCAATATCTCATTATTGGTAAGCTGGTTAGAGATAGTTTGTATGAAAATGCTACATAAAAACAATACACTGAATCATCCTTCCCTCTGCTCACCCATCCTTCCAATACTTTTCATTGGATTTGTCAGCTTAAAACAATACACAATACTGGACAGTTTAATGTGGCCCTGGAATTGACAGGTTTATTTATTCTGTCACTGTTCTGCTTTCCCTTTCTAGTCCTATTCCCTCAGCTGCTGTACGCTCTTCCAATCCTCTTACCAGCCTCCAGCCTGATCTTCCCCGACAATGGCAGCTCCCTGAGAAAGGCAATCTGAACCCTCTGCTGGATGTTAACATTCAGAAACATTAATAAAACATTAACAAAATAAGGTCAAGCTAAGTTAATACTTTTTTTTAAATCTCCACATTTTTGCATATACAAAATTTTGTGATTTTGTGGTGCTTTGTTGTAAGGAGAGAACTATTCCTGAGAGATAGGCAACAGACTTCTTAGACTTTGTCAAGTGAGTTTACACTCAGGGAGCAGTCACCAGTCAAACCACTCAGAGAATATGTAGTTGCTGGCAATTCTGAACTTGCAAACACCAGGATTTAGCTTGAAAGATCATTTTCAGAGTTCTAGTATCTTCTCCTCCAAATAGGGAATATAAATATTACTACATCTAATCAACATATACAGACTGATATCAGAAATTAGAAATTCAAATACATGCAACAATCTGCTTGCCAACAATCTCCAGACCAAAAATTATTCAGATAAAGTATTTGGTGAATAATTTTGAATAGCAAATTCATTTGAGAGAATCAAAAGCAGCTCACAGACAATTCACAAATGAAAAAAGTTACACATGTTAAATCATTTATTATGAATTACTTTTTCATCTCTATTCTGTTATTTGTTTTTCCATTCCAATCAAAGGGAGGTTCAGAAAGAGAAGGAAAAAGAGGGGTGGGGAAAGCGCTTTTCCAATTCTGCATCTTCAGGTAATTCTTGACTAATTACCTATTTATTGAGAAGGGAAGGAGTTAAATGTTGACCCTTTCAAGGAGAAAAAAGTTCATCTTAGTGAAAAGATTGCATACAAACTTCTAGCCTGATAAGACTGGAAACGAGACTTACAGCCCTCCCAAACAGTGGTCTTATAATTAACAGACTTTTAACTATAGCTGCATTGCCAGGTGCAAATTTAATAAAAGACTATAAATGATAGATGAACTGTATTTCCAGCAGCTGTTTGTAATCCCAAGCAAAAATCTTCATTAAGACAGCATTAACGTTGTAAATAGTTATCTATTAATTTAAAGCATTGTGAAACATTGAACATTATTCATTTAGAATACTGTGGTGAAAACCAGGCTACGAAACTGTGCTGCAAATAAAGTTTCAAAACATGCAGTTTTAAGTCAGGCCATGCAAAGTCACAATAAATAATGCCAGCCTTTCTGCAGTCTTGAACGGGTTGTCCTGGGAGACAGCCGAGCTCCTCATGAGCACAGCTGAGCGCTACCCAAAACTCAAAAGTGCAGTTAGTAAGTAGTCTCATGGATGCTTAGTAATGATTACTCATATGTGAAAAGGCTGCAGGATCAAGTGTAGAAATTTTTAGATAAAGCTAAAGTAAATAAGGTATTTGTCTCCAAATAGGCCTTGTTCTTCAAACCTCTTTCCCTTCCTTCCCCTCATTTTTCCTTAACAGTGTACAGAAGTTTTCAGGGACGCTCAGTCATGACCGTTGGTATTTCTAAAGACATAAGCTGTTCTACACCTCGTTACTTTCCAGCTGAAATAGAGCTCCCTACTTCTCAAGAAAGAAATCTCCCTTTTAATGAAGTTTCTCTGCCCTCCTTGCTGCTACTCAGTGGTTTAACCCTCTCTTCTTTCCTCCTTGAGCAACAGGAAGTGAAATTCCATTTGATCACTTGCGGTGATGAATACAGGGCTCAAAAGAGATACAAAAAAATAGTGTGTTGAGCAAAAAGGTCAATAGGCTTCTATAATAATCATTTAAATAAGACAACTCCACTTTATCCTTGGATCTTAGTCTCTCTTTATACTAAATACACTATACAAGCAATAGATGTTGGTTAATCTTTATATACTGTATGAACACTTTAAAACATAGCACTTCATACCTCCTTTTCACATGTACAGAAAGAAAAATGTACTGTATGGGAAAATATTTTCCTGAGTGCTTTGTGGCCCAAATGAAAATGTCATTTCTTACTAACCAGAAATATAATACAGTGCCATTTGGGGAGAAAATGCCACTAGAGTCAATGCGATGTGCAAATTATTTTTTCCCTCTTGTACGATGACTACAAAGAACCAAATTTTGACTGGAATTACACCAGTAAAAATCCAGAATAACCCCAATGACTTCATCAGATTATGTTCCCCTACATTTATATCTGTGTAAACAACAGACCAATTTAGTCCAATCAGGATAAAAACATACTCAAAGACAGAGGAAGGGGAAAATCAGTAATAAAATACAGGGAAGTATTGAGAGGCTGAGATTAATACTATACGATGCTGATAAAATCATTTTAATTCAAACAGAAGGGTAAGCTAAGGCAACCTTTCAATGAGCCATATTGTTTATGAGCTAACCACCTAAACCAGCTAGATGAGCAACCAGTATAGCTTCCATCCATATTATTAGCTACAACAAGAGCAGTCAATATAGAAACTATTTTCTCTAAAATATGGGCTAAGCTTCTGCAACCAGCCAACAATAAAGATGCTGGGTCAGTTTGAACTAAGATTCTACCATCATAGAAGAATCTGGCCTCAGCAGGGGAAGTGATTCAGCTCTGGCACCGGTTCCTCTCTTGGATAATGTCTGCTCTGCATCCAGCACTGAGCAAAGTGCAAGAGCAGTTGGTTTCTAAACCTAGAAGAGGCAGGAGCTCAGCTGCAGCAGGAGGGAGCTGTCTGGTGATTCAAATCTTGCCGGAGTTATAGCCAGCATTTCAAGCAAGTTTTGAGGAGCAGAGTTAGACTGTTACCAGTGCCTGAGCAAGCCAGTTTAACACAGATTCTGGATGTCTTGGTGCTGTGCTCAGCAGTCATCCATGTGATACAATCTGACTTATTTCTTCTTGTAGGAAGTTGTATGCACTGGAGTCTTTATTCAAACATATTGTCTGCTCCACATAGGACAGAGGCCAAATACCTGTTTGGGCTATGATGCACAACAGTACTTAGTTGCACTGAAAGCTTATGCCCTCGAGCCTGACTCACTACTCACTGAAATCGAAAGGAATCATATGTCTACCTATAGCTACTTTGGCAATGTTATCAGCCTCAAAATAAGACTAATTATGTTTAGATTATTTGAATGTTAAAAAGTGCCACAATATGACTAGAAATTAAAATATTTTGCATGCATCAACCATTTTGGATATCATACCTTTCCCAGAAATATTCCAATCACAGTCAAACAAGCAGTAGGGCTATAGACATAGGTAGAGCACATACTAAAATGACAAAGGTGAAAAGTCAAAATCAAGTCAAATCAGAAGCATGGCTGCTATGTGGAAATTTTTATTTAACTTCAGATTTTATATGCTCAAAGTTAGGGATGCTCAGCTCTGGGCTTTTATTTGAGATGTTTTGTTTTAGATGGGTCTATTTTAGAAGGCAAACTATGAATCACGCTACGATACTTTTGTAGGGTCTCTCTTGTTCTGCACTTAAATGCCTGTTACACTCACTTGATTCCTCCAGTAAACTCAGCATCATTTTAGGAAAAGGACAATGGCCTAACCAGAAGCACATGGTACTATCTTTAGAGTAGATTATTGTTTTCAATTTACCAAGCTTGACTAGGTGTTTGATAGATTTAAGGATAGAAAACTGTATCGAGGTTCAAAATTTCAAAAGATGAAGGCAAGGGACGTATCCAAAGTCACACCCATATGTGCCCAGCTTGATAGCTAGAAGTCCAGGCAGAGAGGTCTGAAAACGTATTCCTGAAGTTTACTCCCTATTGAATTCTGATCACCTTTCCAGAAAAAATATATAATTAAAATATTACTAATTTTTGACTGTTCCCCACCTCCAGGCACTTAAAAGCTGCTTAATGTACACAAGTCCCAAAAGTAAAAGTAAAGAATAAGCATAAATCAGGGCTGCATCAATGACATGTATGTATACACAACAATAAATGATGTACCAAACTGATGTGCTTTATCTAATAACTATGTCTCCATGTTCTGTAATTTTTTATTTAAATCAGGAGGACTTTAACCCTTAGTATCAGTCTGTGGGGTTCTCGTACAATATCCAATAAATAAAAGGAGTGCGTTCCTCAGGTTTCAAACATGGCTTGTTTTCTTGATATGAGGATTTTTTTTTAATATTAGTTATTCTACTTTTTAAAATAACAAACCTGCAATCTGTAAGTCTGTGAGCATTTTTACCACATGCAGAAGCTGGCATAAGTAAGCTGCAGTCATTTTGACATGACAGATTAGAATGGCACAGAAGGAGCAATTTTGGTGTTTCAAGTTAATAATAGGAAAGATTTACCCTCTATGATACATGTTAAAAATCCACTTTATAGCCACGTTCAAATAAGGTTCTTATTTAGATCAGAGAGATTAACAACTCTGAAAAAGTCATTCTAAACTATGAGATACCCATTTGCAAAATACAAGTATGTATTTGTAATACATTCATAAGATTGTTTAAGGCATTAGCATGTATTGCTTCACCTTTCATACAGTTTTTTTACCCGCAAATAAAATGCATGCATTTTAGGCCAAACAGAATCAGTTAAGGAGACAACCAAGCTTAGAAATAAAGCTACTGGTGCAGAGTTCCACCATATTAAAATATTTGGCCCATTCCACTTACAACTGAAGTCTTTCAAGACCAAGGAAATTAATATGCTATCCTTAGCCCCATATTCCGATGCTTTCCCCCTAGATGTAGCAGTTAAAAGAAAGCATTTGTCTTTACACTGATTTTTCTTTTGCTTTTACATTGTCTTTCTCTTCACTTTTACATAACCTTTATATTATTTCAACTTGGGGGAAGGGAAACGGGGTTTTGTAAATAACTTTGAAAAGTGCTGCCTGTTCTGGAGAAGACAGAATTTTTCATTATTCTTTTACCTATAGAAAGATTTATGAAATACAGCAGAAAGGAGATTCAACCACAAGACAGAGAGTTGGTTTCCAAACCCTAGAAAACTTTTGAGGTGTTCAAAGCAGAGGTTTTTGTTCAGTCAGTTATAGAAATAAGGGCCAGCCATGAAATTTAGATCTCCATTTAGATTTGGAAACACTCGCTTCCCACTAAAGTTCGGGGTGTTCTGATCTGTGTTTAGATCCATATCCACTACAAAGGCTACATTAATTTAATGTGTTATAGCAAGAAAAATTCACTCTCGCCACAGACATTAAAAAATAAAATTCAAAGACCAACTATTCTTCAAAGGAAACAAGGGCCCCATCTGCTGATGTTTAAATGTACTACATTAACACACGCACTACAGTGTTACCTCTGAAAAGAAGGGTATTGAAACGAATCGCAAAGGCACATCACTACATTAGCTGTGCTGCGTTCTTCTGGCATTTTTTCATAGGTGGCAAAAGTTCTCTAGCCCTTTGGATCTATCAATTTCCACTAATGATGAGAGCTTTGCCTGTGAAAAAAACTGGGAGACTAGCCAGGATCCTAAATTTGTGCAGCAATAAAACAAGGGAATTATAGCCAGTCCTTTACATAGCAAAACAAAAGTCTGTCGACACGCAATCAACTATTATAGAAAATACTCAATTATTGCTATTTAAATCTCACAAAAAATGCTAAGATTACGAACAATCGAAATGCTGAAAAACACAACAGAGACATTACAGTAGAGCTTCCAGATCAACTATGAGAGCAGGCATCTGGGATATGCAAAAGTCAAAATTTTCTAAAGTTTAAAACATCTTGTTAAAGAGTCTAATGGCTGTTTATTGAGAGTGCTTAAAACTAAGCACTGTTTTGTTTACAGAAATCCCATACATAGTGAAGTTTACATTGTCTTATGGCAAAAAGTGGCAGGGAGCTTAATGAAGACAAAACAAGTATCTTTATGATAGAAAAGAATATTTCAAATGCTATATTGATGAAGAGCAGACAGCTGAATTTATAATCTCACATGACTATATCCTGCAGTTAAAAAAAAAAAGAACGTAATTTTGGAAGGACTAAAACATTTGTGTTTTACACAGCTACAACATGGAAGAGGTTCGGTCTGATAGTCCTGGATGAAGCATGCCCCTAGTCTCTCTACTAGCACACAAAATGCCCCTTTGATTAATGCTGAAGAGAGCACTGAGAAAACTTACTTCCATTTGTCTCTCCTGGAGTAACCAGAACTGCAGCCAAAGCAAGCTAGGTGTTTACATGAGCTGTCCTACGCTCCAGAACTGTAATTCTACTACAGAGAATTCTGGAATTTGTTTTATCCTACCTAAAAAAGTTTTTTTTGTCATAAAACCTGTTTTCATGTCAGGTGTTTACCTGGTGCTGTGTCAGGCCATACTGTCCGTGCTACAGAATAATTGACTTCACTAGGAAGTAAGAAAAGCATAATATATTTCCAGTAAATATTCTAATGTAAAGATCAGAGCTATGCAAATATACTAGACATGCATATAATTTACAAAATTCTTAGGCTTCACTACCAAAAACTTATGAAACTTGAAATGATTTCTGGCTGGGCAGTGGTCAGATGGCAACAGGCAAAACATCTTACTATCTGGATAAAAACAATAATTAGAAACTCAGTATTAGTCAATTCTTCAGTAAGCATGGATGTCATCCACAGGATAAATAATACTGGCTTGACATTTGACTGAATAAATTAAAACTCAAAGTAGTTTGAATAAAGTTCCAACATGTGCTGCCAAAGTTCAAAGCATAAAACAAAAACAAAAATAAAAATAAAACTTTGTCTTTATAGCATAATTAGATCTGTTGTGGTTTGCTGGCATTTGCTTACCACTGTATCTTTAGAAGAGTTCTTTCCATCAGTCTTTGCATTATAAACCCTACTTTGTGATGTCCAAGGTCTTGTTACTGAAATGTGCTTTAGGCCGAAATATGTTAAATGAGTAATTTGTACAGTGAAATAGCTAGATAACCTGGCCTATCCAGAACAACATAATGTAAGACAAACCTCCAGTGCCAAGGACATAGCATTTTCTCAAAACAAGACCATTTACCTTAAGTACTGGCATACAATTTTTTTTATATAAACTGTGCCTTTTTGGGCAGGTTGTTATTTGGCTGATCATTATCACTGATAAAAGAGGATAACAATTAAAAGCTGTCAGAAATCAGCTTGTTCAAAAAGGGCCTGGGATAAATATGAGTATTCTCATTCTTGATTGCAGATAACGCAAAGTAACTTTACTCTCCCACTTCATTAAAACAGACATCAATCTCCAGGGTGATATGTCAGAAAAAGTAATTATATCTGCATCAGTTATCAGCATGCTAGAAACAAAGCCACTGCAACTGAATGTTGTCAAAGGTGGACGAAGCTACATGGTCCACGGCGAGCTGATCAAATTGGTTTCTGCTGCTGAAAGAGAAAGACCTCAACTCTGCCATCTGCTCACGGCTGTGTGCTCCCTGCCCCGCACTCCTGCCTCTGGCACCCACTTGGGCATTGCACTGAGCTGGGTCAGCTAGCCAAAATCCACACCCTCCTGTTTCTTGTTTCACGGACTTACTGGACCTGAGCTGATTCAGCTGGCCAAAATAGTGGAAAACTAACCCAGCAAACAAAGTGGAGAGGTCTCTGCCAGACCAGCCCATGGAATCAAGCTCAGCAGTGCGTTTGACAAGAGCCAGTGTCTGTGCAAGGAGCAGGCAGGACTGCATGGCAAGGAGGAGGTAAAGGCAAGAAGAAAGGAACCTCCCCATTTGGCAGTGCCAGCACAGTTGTGATTATAATTTGATCCTGAATTTCTCAGCTGTGCTTCTGCATTTCCACAGCATTCAGAAACCCATCTGTTTTAAGCAGTGCCCTGATCCACTGATTCTCTATTGTCACTCCTTCTCAGGCAAATTCCCGTGTTTTGCTTTTGGGTCTGCACACCTGCCTGGGAATTTCGCAGTGTCTCATTCCATGGTAGGACTAACTGGAAACTGGATAGGAATGATAACATTTAATAAGTACTTATTTCAACCACAATCTCACAATCTAAATAGCTTTTTAAAAAAACAAGAACTCAAGATCATGCCTCCATAAACATTTCAGTCAAACAATACTAAGTCCAAAACCAGGTATATGCTCAAGTTAACGTGTTTCAGCCTCATTGACTTCAGTGGCATGAAATATATAACAAAGACCCATTTGAAATCAGCAGTGTTAAGACCTACTTACATCCCAAGTATGACAGAAGAACCAACAACTCAAGTGACCAGCTATTTCAAAGCTTTCCTTGAACAAACGGCAGTATATATCACTGCCTCCCATTACACACGCACAGCTGCCTTGTAAATCTGAGCTACTTCCACTGGGATCATGCATTTCCAAAGGTGAATAGCTACTCACAATCTTGATTTAAAAAGATGCCTTTTTATTGCAACAAAATACATCTTTTTAAATTAATGTGATGATTTCTTATAATTCCTCAGTGTTTTAAACTGACATCAGATTCACCAAGTATTTTCCTTTTTGCTCCTATACACACATATTGTTTATATGTTTCTCAAAATTGCCACCTTTCTATTTTATTTTGCCTTTAAAAAAAGAAAAGCCAGCTAACATTCTTGGGGGAAGATGTAAAATTGAATGGAAAGGAATACATACTTGGACAAAGCGAAAATATGGAGGATGTAACTCAGCAGAGCCAGTAAAAGCAAATCCTGATTTTGAAATCATGGTGAAATGCTTTACAAACATTTGTAAACAATTTTGGATTCATATTTATATCAGTTTAACTTTATTTTTATTTTTTTTTCTCTTCCTCTGCCTTTCTCAATCCGACATGCCACATCTTAGCTTTATGAGGGCAAACACAACATTCCAGAAATCTGACTGGCAGATATAAAGGCTGACAGGCACGCAGGGTGTCTTTTTGATTTAATAAAGATGACTTATATCTTTGTTTTGAAAGACCAATGAAATAGAATGGAACTCTCCTTTCAAACCTAGTATTTCTGCACCACTGCTTTTGTTTGGAAGAAGCAGATCTATTTTGGCTGCTTTTGGTCTCTTTTGGAGGCATCTATTGATGCTTACTAACATGCTAATGAACAGCACTGGAGTGGTGAAAGTCCTGGATAGCAAGCTTTTGGGAAGCTTATTAATACTTCCCTTTTATCAGCCAAAGGAGATGCTGCAATGTGACACCTGAGAGCGTGCTGTCTCTGAAGTACTCCCAGTCACTGCTGGACCACAGAGCAACACAAGGGGCTGAAATGAACACCATCACAAACAGGACTTACACAGACTTTACAAACACACAAAAAGCAAAAAAGCTGAGACTGAAGTTACAGGATAAAAGCAGTGTTCCCATTACTTTCGTCTTTAGTTAGGATCTTGTCCAGAGTTCTCCTATTTTAAGTACAGTGCACTATTTGCCATATGTCTAGACCTCATTAAAAAATAAAGATACCCTTTATTTATCAATAGCTCTACAACTACATGTCTTGGGACAAGGATAGCTTTCTTCCAGGTGCAGGAAACATGCAGTGCATTTTGGAGCTGTTAAAGTCTAAACAAAAATAACAGCAATGCCTAACTATTAAAAAAGAAGAGATATAGACATCAAAACCACAAATAAGGAATAGTTACCTTCATTTGGATATGGGTATTGAGTTCCAGACTCCCGGTGTGGGTGGATATGTGTGATTTCAAAGTCTCACTTATAAGAACTTCAGGTACAACAAGGAGAAGTATTTTGGTCCTGTATCAACAATTTGGTCCAAATGTTTCCTTTTCCAGACAACTGTAGCTATCGTTTAGATGATGGCTTGGTGGGGGCTCCCGACCACTCAAAAGATATCTCATATTGTGCTGTGAAATGACCCTTAAAATTGTTCTTGCATTAGATTATAATTATAGTGGATTTAGCTATGGAATTGCAAGGACACTTTCATGCCTGTACTTTTCTTAGTATTCTGGCTACTTGGAGAGTCAAACAGCATTTTGTTTTCAGTGTTCGGTGACGACTATCAGTGGAGACAGAGGCATGCATGCACAGGCACGCTTTCTCTCTGCTCTTTCACATAGAATTTACATCTGTTCCTTCTAGTTTTTTGTTGTCTTTCAGACCAAGGCTCTCTGCTCTTCCCATACGGAGAGGCCTAGCAATACAAATAAGTAGGTCCAGTAACCTAACTATAATGGAAGCATGCTTGGAGGAAATTGATAGTCTTGCCAACTCTCATTATTTTCCTATGAATCTTGTGTTATTTGCTATTTTTCTTAAAGCTCTGACTGCTGAAATCATGTGAATAGATGTGAATCTCAGCTTCCATTAAAAAAGTGTCTAGTTCTCTCAGATGTGAACTAAAACTTGAAAATATGAACCAAATGCACCCAAAAGACCTAACAAAACAAAAGGTAAATTAAAAAATGTGTGTGTGGGGGGGGGTTAAATTATGTCATAATTTTAATATAATTTTTAATTTTTTACTCAATCTTGAACACTTGGATTTGACAAGAACTGCAAGTCAGCTGAAATCCTCAGATAAAAGCTGGGCACTAGGAAGTAATGAAGATAGGGAAGAGGGAGGAATTCTCCCCCTTAGGACATGAATCAGCTCCCTTGGAGAGTACCAGGAGTAACAACACCGAGCAGAGTTTCATTGACAACTCCATCTTTGCTACCCAAGCCTCACTGTTGCTCTCCCCTAAGGGTTGCGACACTCCAAGGTCTAGAGTCTTGAACTATCCAAAGGGCATTTATTCTTCTGTATGTCCAGATACTTGTTTTTGTCCATGGAT
Source organism: Apteryx mantelli (assembly GCF_036417845.1). NCBI lineage: Eukaryota > Metazoa > Chordata > Aves > Apterygiformes > Apterygidae > Apteryx > Apteryx mantelli. Next base: position 24,978,034 of record NC_089985.1, on the reverse strand, counting down.
CCTACAAGAACAGGATGTAGTTACTTCAGAAGGACCAAATACTTCTCTCTGTTCACGTAAGTAAAGTTCGGTTGTTATTTTTAATGGCTATAACAAACCCATTCATCATTTGTGAGCTAGTTTGTAAAGGAAGCTCCCACAGAAATGCAGAGAACTGTTCACAAGGGCTATCACGTACGCACAACGTGGCACTCACAGAGGATACTGCTTTCTTGCCATGAAGAATTCTTTTTAAAAGTAATTAATAATATTCCTAACATAAACCAAGTAAAAAAATATAGTCATCCACAAAGCTTTTAGTTTAAGCCACAGAAAGGACATCGTTGAGAGCACCCAGATCTTGGAATAATTTATATTTAAGAAAAGAAAGAAACATTTTCTTATAATTTTTTTTTAATTGATTTTAGACACTGCAGAAGAACAGAATGATGCCCTCGGACTCTGTGTACAGTGACTCTCAGACCTATGGCCACGATCCTAGCCTCTTTGCCAGTAAGCTTGAGTCCTCCCCTTTTCACTGGAGGTGCAGGAAGCCATCCTGGTCCTTAGCTCCACTTCTCAATGACATTAAGATGACAGAATTCACCCTATCTCACATACAACCTCAGATTTAGTCAGACAGGTCATGCTTTCTCCACTCTATTTCAGGGAATCTTATTAGTCATACAATACATAATTTTTCATGTAAATCCAATAACTACATAGAGGGAGAAAAACTAACAGAAAATATCTTACCAGATGGAGAAAACTGAAACATTACCCTTGTTTCTTTGCCAGCACAGATCCATTCTGACAGGCTGGAAATGATTTATGGTTGGGGCGGGGGGCATGGAAGAAGAGAGTAGGGGGAGAAGAAAACATACTTACATTAGCAGAGAGATTATTAATTGCCATACAATGTTCAAATCTTTGCATTGTTTTGTATGCAATAAGTTACAGGGCTTACATACACAGTGATGTTTGCATGCTGATCACTGCATGAGACAAATAAACCTAGAGTATATGATGCATGTTAGAAATTGCATTCAAACCACTGTAGAAGACATTGTGGTAAAGAAATGATACAACATGGCAACTCAAAAGCTGCATTCAAGGAAAACAGATTACCTTTGAATATATGAATAGGTAAACACTACAGCATGTCCAAGATTAATACTAATCATTATTATTTTAATATATAAAATGTTATGGCTATTGCTACCCAGCAGTGATCAGGCAGATATCTAGTCTTCATAAATTAAAAATAGATATTTTTCTGTACCTAATTGATTTTTACATTACATTAGGCAGCCAAGGCTGCAACCTTCCATGACATAGTATCTAAATAAACATTTATTAAAATATTTTAATTAGAATAAGAAGGAAAATATTGTTTCCAATTATGTTTTCAGAAGGAAAAAAATCAGACCTGTTAAGAATTAATGTAAACATAAGTGTAATGTAACATTTAAATGCAATAATTACGCCACATGATTTATACATTGTGAGCTATTTCTAATGGCCAAACTTTAAAAAAAGACTACTTATACTAATGCATTTATTGTCTCTTGCATCTTACGGCTTTTATCTTTAAAACTAATAAGATAAGCACTCCAAAACGTGAATAGTAATTTTACACACTGAGGCATTGAGTAGAAACTCACAGAATTTATCTTATAGATGCACAAGACTTCATGGTCATTCTTAACATTCCCCTGCCAGAGCAGCAGCGTTCCTTGCTCTGAAATGCTGAGGTGTTTAGTCTGGTCTAGCTTTAAATGTCGCAAGTCATTGGGCTTCTGATATTTCCCTCGGAATACTAACCAGGCAAAAGCTGTCTTACTGCCAGGAATTGTCAGAGTCTCCAAATGACTTCACAAGTTTTTTTCTGTTTACATACATGTATCTACATGCACAGATATTTTGGCTCCCTCTATTCTTTTTTATGGAACAGTGAATTTCAGATCCTGACACAACTTAGCCCAGAGAGCTTGAGTCAGGCACAGTATATTGGTACAATCTATAGCTTATAGTACTGATAATACAGCTTATAATACTTACAAGTTGCCAACCCTTATTGAAACCATACTTTTCTTGATAACATAGTTCCATACCACCAGATACATACACATGAAGGGGAATAACTTTACACCCCACAAACCAGACAAAACTTCAGTACAGAAGTGAGCACAGAATCTCCTTCACTCCAGCTAGGAGCTGGCAATCACACAACTGTCACTGCAGGGAAGCAAGCAGGTGCCTTCTCTACCATTAGTTTAAGACAAAAATGAGACACTGAGCTCTGACCACTGCAATACCAACTAAGTGAGAAGGACGCCAGGTGAGCCACACTAGTCCCCAGGACTTGGTGGAACTTTTCTGTATTGTCACCGAATTTGACTGCAGCTGTAGAATATGCTGCTCCCTCTTCGCATTTTGACAAAGACTTCCCTAATTTCACCAAAAAAACCCACTTAAACAAATGATTTGGAATCACAGCTAAAGCCTGACACAGTTTTGGTATACTGTCTTACTTGCTGAATAACAAACTGAAAGTCAAAAATGCTGCCAAAAGAAAGTTTGGCACCATACAATACAGACACTGTAATTTATTAGCATTGCTGAGGTAATTTAAATATGGAATGTGTTTAAACTATTTCAACTGTGATATCAGTGCCATCGTACTGAAAAAACAGTGCTGCCCAGCCATGGCTAAGGTAAAGAATGACACCTGTTACCTCAAAGGAGAATGAACTCACAGAAATGACAAGTTTTCTTAAAACTGGAGTGCTCCTGAGGGGGGCAGCTGTCACAGGAAGGCAGACTTTCTCCTCAAGCCCCAGTGCCCGTGCCCCATTGAGCAGTAACAACATTTTGAGCAAGCTGGTAAATGTTATGGCAGACAGCAGCTGGTCACAGCTGACGGAGAGATTTCCAGGGAAGGGTTTAGAGCAAGGAGGCTGCCGAGGGGGGACGGACTGCAGGTGGCCACTCGGCAGGACAGGTCTGAACCTGCCCCTTAAATAAGCAGAGGCTCAAGCAGAGCTCGGTGGTGAAAGACCTGCTTTATACCACTTCTAGCAGAGCTGGGCAAACAGGAGGAAGCCTCACCAGCGATGCCGGCTGCACTGCACCAGCGCTCGCGCTGCTCTCCTGTGCTTCGCAGCTCCACAGAGGGGGGGGTGCTTGGCTATTTAAGCAGATCCAGATGATCAGATTGAGCCTGAATATTATATTGGGATCGATAAGTGAGAGTGGGAGTATGACATTTCGGACATCTCTGGGAGTCAAACGCACGAACGCAGTATAAGACCTAACTCAGCATCTGAAGTTCATTGACTCCGGGGCACACCCTTTAAAAAAACAAGTACTTCTTCCAAGTAACCGTATATAGACACCTATATTAGACCCAATTTAAGCAGTTTTACTCAAGTGCTTATTGCCTTACTCCAAGAGGCTAGCTGGTCCCATAACATTTGAGTCATCACTGACTTTCATTCCCTTCCTCTTCCTTCAAATATTTCTGCAAGTTAGCAACTCACCAACTACATAATATCAAATGTATAGTATTTCCCATTCATATCGTCTGCAGACTGCTACACTGCCATCCTGCTGGCACCCTTACACTGCAGCTCTGGTTTCAACCGCTGCAGCATTATCACACAGAGCAGGGGCCTGACCGCACTGCCTCCATCCTCTCTGCCAGCCGTCTTCAGGGCTTGCTCAACAGTGTCCACACACTTCCTCTACGCTCACTTCTAATCCGTACCTTACTACAGTCGGCCAACACTGAAAGAAGAGCTGATATCCCCTTCATTCTCTCGTTTTAAAAAAAGAACACCGTAATCCACTATGTTTTCCCCATGGCCAACATTTCAAAACACAAGATGTCTGAAGTCAGTAAATTCATATTTAGTTTCCTAAATGAGTAAGCACGTAGATTTTAAATTCTAAACAGTCAGCTGTTAGAGAGAATGCTTAACAGCTTAATTTTTTCAACCTTAGTTGAAACATTTTTCAACCTCATTTTTTCAACCTTAGTTTTGGCTCTTTCACATATTTCACTTATAGAAAGATCACACTTTATTCAGCACAGAATGTTGCTAACATCTTCAGACCATTCTGTGTAACAGATCCCCTGTATTCCCTTTGCATCCAATATTACATATATAATCCTGTAAATATCTTTATAGGAGGAAGGGGTAGGATTCCAGCATTACCATCTAGCATAAAAAAGAAAAAAAAAACCTTGACACTTCTGAAGTGCTTTTTAATTATAATTTATTTTAATTAACATTTGCCATTTTATGAATGTTTTGCTGTAAGCACATATTCTAAATGTTCTATGCTTAATCTATGACTAAATTCTGTTTGACTTTTTTTTTTTTTTTTATGTTCTACATCAAGGCATCAGAGTCAGAGTCCTTGCAGATTTTAAAGATTAAAACTCAGCTGGGACTCTTAGATACTAATACTTATTTCCCTGAGTTAGCACTGATGGGCTTGAACATACCCTCTTGTGATGGAACTTGCAGTATGTGGCATTTTTTACATGTCTATTTTTAAGGCAGTTACAATATAGGAGATACAATGTGGCAGTCACATCTTCCTTTTTTAACACAGCAGTTACAAATACTTGGCAATTTACAGCAAAAAAAGAAAATCCTCCATGTTTTCAGGACTGTTATTTTCATATTTGCCACACTACTTCTAAGTATTGCTGTGCTAGATAAAGATTTGTGAGCCACTGTGTTTAGTAGTTCCTTTTCAAGTGAATTACACATCTCCTACCAACAACCATGCAGAAGCAAAAGAAGCTCAGAAATAATGAATACACTGTGCAGTGGCACTCTTGCCAGCCATGGGCTTCTCACAACTATACAATTTCCCCAGTGATTGCACTGTCATTATAATAGGTAATCATTAGATTTATTTTTTATATAATTTGCAACATCTTATAGTATTATATGTGCATTTATGTAGCCTCATTACTGCCAGGAGTCCTCTTTAACTGAGATGATAAGTAAATAAAGTAGAAATTATACACCAACAAGAACCTGGAATATGTTGTTTTACTGTATGTCTGAGAGCTCCCTTTAGCAAAGCTAATCTGCGCAGCAGTTACCATTATTTCTACCTCAGTGAGCACTTCCTAATTGCTGTGTTATTGCTTGTGAAGAAAATATATTATTAAAGTCCACAACTTATGACTTGTTGCACATCTATACATGGAAGGAAAAAAACTCATTTTATCAGACCTTAATAGGTTTTGAATAGGATGATCAGCTGAGGTTATTTTTCTCTTGAAGATCTGTTCATTACCGTTTCATAATGTCAGTGTCTTCTTCTAACAGTCAAGATACATTTATAATTTATTCAGAAACCTGAAGACATTACTAAACCAAATCTACTTAATTCTCTGTGAATCAGCTCAAGCCTATTTTGTAGCTATTTGTAATGAACAACAATTATAAGCCCAAAAGAATCAGTATTCCTTTTTAGCTGTTAATGTTTTATACCCAGTTATTGGTCCACTGCCAGATAATGATCCATGGAGCATTAGAAATGTGTATTATCTTTACAAATGCAGTAATACTCAGTGGAGGATAAAGTTTTGATGGACTCCTTTTTGGGTGCTAGTTAAAGCTCTACATTGTCAGGAAAAAAAAATCAGTATTAGCACTTTGTTCTGACTGAAGTGCTAAGAACAGAGTTGACCTTCAAAATTCAGCAATATAATCAAAATAACAAAAAGCAACCAATGAAATTAATATAGAAAATAACTTCAGGTTGCTGCCACTTTCAGACTTACCTAGATGCAGGAGGTGTGCAGATATCAGGACTTACTAAAAGCTTTTAGAAAACAGCAGAACATTCTGCATTCTTCCAGTTAAAGTAATAATGATGGGATTTATCTCTTCCTGAGCAATCCAGCACTCAAGAAGCCCTGAAAAGATGATCAGCTTCCATTCACTCACAGTCAGACTGCAATATTTTTATTTGTTTTGAACACTGACTACTATTGACTTTTACAGGATATCTGGGGTAAAATATACTAATTATACTACACATTCTACCAGAGAATAATACAGTGCACTTATCCTGCGAAGAAATATTTGTCATTTTTAAGTTGTCTTAATACATAATTAAGATGTCGCTGCATGCGGAAAGAAAGAAACCAGAGCCATCCATGATTCAAATCCAGATCTGGTAACCTAGAGTGGTTTCTACTCAAAATGGAGAGTTTTTGGAGAAAAGAAGAACAGAGGCTGATAAAATTTCAAACCGAACATTGACATGTTGACTGTGTTAATAATGAGAGATTATCACTGTATTGAGAATTGACGTCACTTGCTAAAGATCTCGCTTCCTGGATTTGATTCCTGACGAATACACGATTCCCAAGTGACCTGCATCACAACATTCATGCACCTGAGTGGATGGTTTTGTTTTTACTACTGAGACCTCTGAGCCCTGTGAAAACTAAAAGCCATTCAAGAATTGACCTTTCTGTTCAAGTCTTTTTTTTTTTTTTTTCCAAAAATATATGGTCTGTTTTGATTATCACCCGGAGTGAATAAACCATAGAGACAACAGGCCAATATGTTTGTCAGCACTGGACACTGGCAACAGGATGTCCACTGCCAAAAGCAGTTTGAACAAGGCTGTGGACTTTCCAAGGCACCAAAATACCTAGAGGTCCTTTAACAGGCTCTCACTAAAGCACCTAGGCATCTAAACACCACTGCCTAAAAAGACAGCTAGGATCATGGGTATTTTTAAAAATTCCACTAGGGGCATCTACATCTTCAGGAGCTTAAATACCTTTAAAAACTTGCCATAAGGCCCTCAGCAGGTAGCTTCAAGCAGCCTCCTATGTTCTCTGGAACAGACACAGAGAGAGATACATAATGCTACCATTTGATCAGAGCAGTAGCCAATAAGCAGGGCTTCATGTATTATTTTCTCTTTTACAAGGAGAGGTTGATGACAGAGTCAGGTATTTCTTTGATGCAAAGCTGTTTATTTTCAAAGATATATATGTCCTCTTCCCCTGAACACAGTGGGAAAACAGCACTTGCTCAGTGCAATATGCTTCTTTCTCTAGTCTGTGTTGAAGTGCTCCCTTTTAGCTTTCTTTCAGGGCCACGTTACAAGTGCCTTCATTTTCCTGCCACGTCCTCCCTCTGCCTCTGCCGTGCAGGCCACGTCTGGCCTTCCCTCCCTCCATAGCACTCAGATGTCCTCTTCCTCATCCTCCACAAGGATGAATTTCCTACTCTCTGCCTTTGTATCTGGCCCACAGTGAAACTCCTTCCTCCATGAAGTTCAGCTCCTTCCTGGTCTTGTCTTAGCTTAGACTTTTGAGGGTGGCTCAGCTATCTTACTCTATAGTACTTTAAAGGCATCTTATGTTTATTCTAAATGAATGGCAGTTCTTACATGTAGCAGCTTTCATCAACTCCCAACATAACAATATACTGAACAACAGGTAACCTAGACTTCACATAAAGCTTTAGATTGTGTTACTTTTTAAAGATCCCATCATCAGCTAAACAGCTTCAAACCTCAACACACTAAAGATTTTTCTCTCTGATTCACATTTCAAGGTACATTTTAACTAAAAAGCATTTCATTAAAAACTCATGCATTAGCATTTCAGAGAATTTAGGACCTGCTGGAACAAATTTTACTCTGAATTGCAAGTCTGTACATTTGAAAAAATTCCCTCTCATTTCTGTAGAATTTCTCCACATTTATATTTTTGCAGCCACAGAGAATACAATCAAGAGCATGCAGAGACATTATCAACCTGGGAGTAGAACTAAGTCTGCAATGTCAGTTCTCTTCTCCATTCATCTTCCCTAGGCTGTACCGGGAAGTTTTGAAGTGTTGGGATTCTCCCTCAGAAATTAATTCACTCATGTTACATAGAAGACACTTATAAGGGAACTATATCTACCCTCCTTCCTCCTAATCAACCCTCTTCTATGCAAGCAACAGCCAAGTTCCTTGCTACTCTAGCTCCTACTGATGACTTTGTACCCTGCCTACGGATATTCTGCAGCAGGAAAAGAGACTGCTAGGAAAAGGTATGTGAACACTGAGACTCGTCTTCCCTGTTTCTGGTTTCCCCAAGTGAGAGCACGGTGGGAAGGTGCAGTTCATTGCTCAGCTCTGCCTATAAACAGCAGGAATATGTAAATGAAAAATACAAACCCAGCCTGGAGTGCAATTTGATCTGTCTAAACATTGATAACATATATGCACATAGTTGAGTTTGTATTAAAGCTGGCAATAGTACATGCAACGTAGTTAATAACAGAGACCATAGTGATTTCTCTCAGAGTGAGTACACACCTAGTCCAATACAGATTGCCACAGTAGGAACCACTGGAAACTCCTCCTTGCATTTTGAATACTGCAATCAGTAAAAGCATCAGGACTAAAGAAATAAATAAAACTCTCTTTTTACCTGAGGCAAAAGCCAAAGTTTGCTACTATAATACCCAAATGGAAATAATTAGCCCTTGGGTTTTCAAGTGGTAAAAGCAAATAGGTTCTCTTAAGCACAATTAGAACTATATCACATACTGAATTCATAGCTATTGATAGTTGTTAGGATTTTAAGCTGTAAGCACAGGTTCCTAACGGAATATTGGTGATTATTACTCCACTCTAATATAGTATATATAACGTCAGAAGAGATCATGACCTTCCTTCATCCTTACAAACAGACAGCACCTCTCCCAAGTAGAGACTGCACTTGTCGTGCCCTTATGAGACAATATTATGAAGCACCTTAAAAATATCCAGCATCTTTTTTTTACAAGCTAAGCTTACTGCATTAAAAAAAGATTCACTTTCATTTCCAAGGCATGTGAATATGATTGTTTTAAAGAACAGAAACAACAACAACAACACCTACCATAACTCTTCCCACTTTAGAGTGTCCTTATCAAAGTAATTCAGAAAACCCTCTGGCATTAACTGTTGTTATGGTTTTTTTAAGGACTGATCTGAACATCAGAGAGAAGCCTTTAAGTATGAAGAAGTGTTTTGCTTGATGATGTTTGGGCTCAGCATGACATCTACTGTTCTTCCATGTCCTGCTTTTATTTTGAATGCGAGATAATAACCAAACTGTAGTTAGAATTGGATAAGTGAAAAATGCAGGGAGTTTAAACATCTTACTTCTCATTAATGACATTCTGCCTGGCAACATATAAGGATTCATAAGCTGTTGTTAAATATTACTTCAGTTTAACTCTCCACTAGTTATCAAGTAATTTCATTAGGATATTTTCAAGAGAGGAAGTCAATTTGACAACTTTGTATGATGAAGACACATGCAGCAGTAGGAGACAACAAAGTTTATCCTTGCAGGTAGTTATTATTTTTTCCCCTCCCCTTTGGAACCTGTTAATAATTAAAACGTTCATCGGCAATCTGGTGACAGACACTTGAGCTTGATTTAATTATGGATTGCTTTGGTTTTGTACCAAGAACAACAGTGATTATATGAAGGTTCACATTGCTTTTTCTGCTATACTTCCTGAATCTTTTCTCATGCAAGTGAGTGGGAGAAACAGGAAAAAAAAAAAAGCTGTGAGAAAAAGAACTGGCTAGCAGAGGAAATAAATAGTAGTAATAGAATAAACAGTTGTAATGCCTGAAAAAATTAAAGAGAAAAAAATGACTTGAAAATAATAATTTCATGGGCAGAACCGAGGTATGCAAAGGTCTGGGAGACTAAACATTGAGGAAAACAGGCTACTAAAACAAAGGGTGATGGAGTGGTATATCAAAATGAGTCAGGTCTGCAGCACCTTAGAAACTGAGAGGGGAGACTGAATTCTCTCATGCTGGAAATAACCAAGGAAGAGGAGCCAATCATGGTCAAAACCTTTTCGCCAGTGACCAGCTAAAACAAATTCAACAAGGCCCTGGGGAATTCCATCAATGAAAGCTCTGTGTTTGCTCTATTCACACACCATGCTGGGGACCAGGAGACTACCACCACAAAGGAAAGGCACAAAGGTATTTTTGCAAACAGTCCAGTGAAAATATCTGCTCCAAATCAGCAAAATTTTAAAATAAAACAAAAGCAGACAAAAATACAATCCTGTATTAAGGCTGTATTAATTCCTGCTTCTAATTTAGTAATCAGAGCTCAGCAAGCATGGGGCAGAAGCAAAAACAAAGACTTGCAAAAAGACAATGAGGTTGTCAGAGGCCTGGAAAGACTTCCATATAAAGAGGGATTAAAAAGATTAAAGTTTTCAGAAATGCCTAAGGACCAGGTCTGGGGAGAAATCAAATTCTCATTTCCAAACTAACTTAGGCCTTGTCTACACTTCAGGTGCAAAGACACCTGGTCTGTCTATATACAGACTCACCTCAAATGAGTACAGCATGGAGACTTCTAAGTGAGCTAGCCCCAGACCCAGAAGCAGTTACAGCACGGCAGCAGTGCTCCTGAGTTACTGCTTCCTCCCAGGTTACTATATAAACCCAAGCTAGTACATCTGCACAGCAACACAAAGCTTTGCATGAACATTGCAGCGCAGGAGTTTCAGCGTAATGTCCACTGCAGAGTCTAGATGGTCTCACAGGCCCCTAAGAACTTATGTTCCATTGCTTTGCAATTAAATTTTGGCTCCTATGTGTCTAATGACAAAGTTTTCAAAAGCATATATAAAGACATAGACAGACTCCTAGAAAGATTCTCCTAAAATGCTCAAACAAACAGGTCACTTAACTTTCACCAACTTCTACTTAGGAAAACCTCATATGCAAAACTACAGACAACAAAAAGCAAGACCCTATACACAAACTGCTGGGCAATGTCAGCTCTGCTGACGATGCACTAAGAGTATCTAGAAATGCAATATTGACAATAAAGGAAGGTGAAATGTGGGGAGGGAAACTGAACATGTTGATACAAATGTATACAAACATAGGAGGTATTGAGAAAAAGCAAGGGGAGAAAGGTTGTGTTTGCAATAGAACAGTAAGAACAGTCATGTGGGTCAAGGGACTAAACTTGGTATCTAACAGCATATGCATGCAAATCAGTTCCAAAGAGATTAGTTTAAATGAGAAGCACAGTCTGGAAGAGAGCAACCCTCTAATTCTGCCATAAATGTCTCCCTATTTCACTGAAGCGTAAACACAAAATAAAGAAGGGGGTTTCAGTGAAAAGATCAGATTAGTCAGCCCTATGGATAGTATAGTATGTATAACCCCTAAGATTCATACAAGCACCTGCCTCCAGATTGGCTGCATAAAGGACAATTTATCATAACAGAGCACATAGGAGTGGGGAAGAACTCAGTGGTCATTGCCTGCACTGGAATTTATGATGGAAAAGAAAGTTAATTAAGTTCTGTGGTCAGTGCTTAAGGGAAAAAACAGAAGAGCTCCCAAATGCAATTCCTTGCTGGAACAGATATTTTGGCAGTACTTGCTAATTACTATATTAAACTGTTAATTTGGCAAGAGAGAACTAATTTTCTTAAAGTAGGTTTTCAGGGAAAAATGCAGAGGAACAAAACAGTTTTGTCATCTGGCCTTTCATTTTCAAAAAGAAAAGTATACCTGGCATATTCTGTATCATCCTAGCACAGCATATAACTGAGTGGCAGAGTGTGTGCCATAGCAGGGAGAGGAAAGTAAGAGGCTTCTGAAATCAGTGGGAAGATAACTAGTTTAAGGAAAACAGCCAACTAATGTTGATGTTTTGAAAGCATGATTTTTTTTCCATACTATTATGAAATTGCTGATGAACTATCTATAACATGAAACAGTTCATGTCAGCTCCTCAGAGGCAAAGCCACCCAGTCTGGCTAGATCAAAGCCCTTCCTGGTTCCAGAAGTGCAGTGGAGCACAGCATAGAGACCACTAAGCTCCACACAAACTAGTAACAGAAACAGGTGTAGCTGTGGGACGACCGTGCTGATGACAGACTTCTTCCACGAAAGATAATCTCTTACATGAAATCACTACTATAATATAAACAAAAATGTTATTAACAATTTGCTTTTGGAAAACATCTAGAAGCCTGAGTACAGGACCAGGATCCTATTACACCACGTGCTCTGCAAATACATAAGTAAATAATTCTTTTTCCAAAGCTCTTACGTGGTACAACACACAAATCGTTCATACGTTTAGCCTTTTTTGCTAGTGAAAGATACAGTTTTTTGCACTGCAAAATCCAATATCAGAAAAACATAATGAGTCATTTTATGTTCTGGCAGCAGTTGTTACTGTGGGCAGCACTCAACCTCTAGTAATGTGTAAGAGAACGTGTAAGCTTAGCCATTACATGGGTGATCTCATGAAAACTGCGCTCAGTAATTTTGCCATTTTATAAACCTATTATATTTTCTAAACTCTCATAGGGCCACTAATTTTACCAATCTGCTCAAAAACACACATTTCAAAGAGCAGCATTTGAAAACAAATGCTCTATGACCTTCCTATAAACAGAAATAAAAAGGATCGCATTCTGTACAAGGCAACTATACGAATAACCACATTTGCCTATATGAATAACCTGTTTGCCACATTTCCTTTCAGGCTGCATTATTATGAATACATAGGAAGAAAAAAGGATACAATCCTCACTATGGGCAGAAATCCACATGGCAAGACAGATATCCAGTACAATAACATGGTCACTATCTGCTCCAGCCACATGACCTGGACTATCTATTAGATTTCTATCTTAGCAGCCTTACGTGCCTCCAGTTCTGAAGGCAACACTAAGGCAGTTCATGAGACATGGGCCTAAAACAAAATGTAAAGATCTCACTTACACTCTCCAGGAATAGCTGCAGACCAGAGCTTTTGCTTAGCCTACCACTTGTGATGGAATACAGGCCAACAGCAAGAAGCAGGAGTGTTTGTGGCTATTTATCACGCCTGCACTTCATTTGTGGAATTGTATTTTCTTTGAAAAAGAAGCTGATCATAATCCCAAACCTCCTACCACAATACCGAGGATAAGAATTGGTATTTAGTAGTGATTCAGTGCAAGATGGGAAACAAAACTGAGATGAAAATACAAGCAAAATTCCTCTGCACTCAAATCACTATAAGAAAAATTCATAAACCAGTTCTGACTACCTATTACATTCAAATAGAATAAACCAGTCATCAAAAAGGTGTGAGAACAGAAATGTCCTAGATACGCTATCCTGTGAAATATGTGAAATTAAGAGGAAGTTTTGAAAGTTTGTAGTAGATAGGTGAAAATGGGATCCAAAACAGAGCAAAATGTTCCTTTGCTTCACAAATATGCTCTCAAAAGAAAAAATCCACTCCCTGGCCAGCCAGAATATCTTAAAGGCTACAACATGACAGCTTAAGATAGCTCACTTAAGTAACACAAACTGTAACACAGCTTCCTAAGATAGGAATCAGAAAAGAGAGCCACTGTTTTATAAAAGGGGAGCAAATGTAGACTTTGCTTATATTTACCTAGTGTGTTCAGGCCTATACCTTTCATTGGACAAACCTGTTCTTTCAAATTCATAAAAAAAAACAATTCCGCCAAATCATTTTTGCCAACAGATTACAATAGACAACTATGAAGCATGTAAAAATACATCCCTTGAACCTGGAGCTCAAAGGAGGGGGCTGGGAAAGACACTTTTATTTAATTTCAACCCCCAAATAAATTTTAAATTTGAAGGAAAAAAAACCCACAAAGCACAAGATAACCATTTGAATTAAAACTAAAGCAAACAGTCAGTTCCTGTGGCTTTGGTGAGGGAGGGATAGTTTGTGATTGTTTGTTTGTTTTAAGCCTTTAATCCTTTTTAAATTAAGGGTTTTTCCATGAACAGAAAAATTCCATGGGCAAGAATGCTTGGTGTCCTCAAGTATGCATTTTTCCAGTGAAATGTTTCATTAAAAAGACTAACTTCTACTTACTAGGATTTTAGGATGCATAATAGTGTTATTAGTATAAAACTTCATTAAATTATATTATTTAATGTGAATGGTGAAGTAGTAAATTACATGGAAAAGCTAAATGCACATTTACTGATAGTATTTGGCCCTCCCGTTCATTTTTCTTATCTGAAGTAGAAAAACAGAATTTGTTTCTTAATTTTAATGCATGCCCATGCCTTAAACTATGCTTTCTACTTGACTTTCAACAACTACAGTATATGAAACCAAAATATATTCCTCTTTATACATATTTTATAGATTGTTTCATGTTGCATCTTAAAAGGTATTTAACTTTTTCTCCTGGATCCTGATTTTAGTTAATGGCAGTAGAAAAGTCACTGTCGTTGATCTAGAACTGTTTAGTAAGAAAGAGTCAGGGCTAGAGGCACATGAAAACATGTCAATCAGATGTAATTGCTCTCCAGAAGAAGCCCTATCAGACTGAAGAACAAGAACTCACACTAAACACATGGATTCACTGCAGCACCTAATCTACTAATGAGCTCAGCTTGTTATTTTCAGACTCACTATTCACAACGTTCAACATAAGAAACATGACAGTGAAGGACAATATTGCTTAAATAGTTTTAGATAATATATATTATAGGTGGAGCCTGTAACATCACCTGTAGTTAAGGTTGCCCAACACTTTCCATTATAATATCCTTGCTACTTGGTCCAGCTTCGACTGCTTGGGTTGAAATTATCTGTACAAAGTGCCTTCCTCAGACCTAACATTTTATTTTTTTATTTCGTCAGCTTAATGATTTTTGTTAATTTAGCATCACAGGAGAATGAAAGGCATTAAGGGAAGAAGAAATTAAAGAGAAATGTGTTTTACCATAATGTCATAGCAGGTGGAGAAGACAACTTTTACCCTGGACATGACTGGTCATGTTCTTGGCTCTAGGCCTGCTCCCCCTCTCAGTACAGCATCACCCTGTACCCCGGGCCTCTGGGCCTGCCTCAGGAGTAACCTGGCCAGTCCACTGCTTTGCCCAGGAGCCCATGCAGCAGGCACAATGCAGTCCTAGATGTACCCCTTTCTTTTCCAAGCCAACCCCTTTCATTTCCATGCCGCACCTCAGGATACTGACTTTTTTTCCCCCAAAAATTCACAAATCTCAACACTTGTCTGCTGTCTACAAATATCCTTCTTCATTAAAAAAGCACATGCCTAATTCTGTGTTGGCAGCCTACTGCTCTTAACAGTTACTGTCTCTGAGCAGCAAAAGCTTATGCGATTTATTTAAAGAAATCTTCTTGCTGCTGAAAAATAGGAGTATCAATTAGTATGCCATAATTATCATGTAGTAAAATCAATAGGAAGGGATCTGTAGAGTAAAGCAGTTGCTGCTAAGGTTCTGATGTCCACATCTGCTTCAGATTGCAGACTGAAGGCCATTACTACTGGAGAGCATTAAGTGGGCTCCTGGAGTACATCTTCTGCTTTATTTTCATTCAAAGAAATCTAGTTCATATGGTCCATGAGACAAATCAAAGCTTGGTAGGTGGGGACAGCTGACAGAGTCATTTCCAAAGCATATTCCAGACACAGACTAAAATCGTAATGCAGAAAAACTCCGTAGGAATTCTACATAATGAAATTTCTGGTCATTCCATCCACCTTATTACAAAAGGGAGTTACACACATTGCCCCATTAAGCATGCAAGACAGACCTGGTCTGGGGACAAATTAGTGCTGTGTAGTAAAAGAGGTGGATCTCAATTGAATCCCAATTCATTGTTAAAATGATAAGCAATGATAAAATTCAAAGCCAAAAAAGGATGGCCTCTTACTCAAGACAGATGAAAGACTGAGAAGAACTTAATTCTGACTCTGAGTCCACCAAAGCAACTCAGAAGTAGCATTGTGGGTCTTGGACTTAGATTCAATAAGTAAATACATGCATTTGGGGAGCAAATATTAGAAAGGGAGATGGATTATTTAAAGAGTAATATTGGTAAGACATCAAATACACATTTAGAATGGAAATTGGAAGAAGTATGGGATTTGCAGGAGAAGGGCCTTGCTCACATCATAATGTTAAACCAATCATCAGATCTGACATTCAGAAATACATTTTTACTCAGGTCATCTTGGGAAGAACATGGGTTAAAAAGGACTATTTCTCTTCCTCTGTGCCATGAGGCACAACCTATTTTTTTTTAATAAATTGGCCATTTTAACCCATTTCAATGGCCAAGGGTAGTGAAGATGCCTTTCATATTTTCTGGGGTTTTTTTGCCATGAACACAATGCAGTTTTTTGTTTAAAAGGTCTTAAGTTCAATAGAAGGTGATGGGGAATTTTTGTGACTTGCAATAAGTAGGCATGAGAATGATCCAGTAACTTATTCTGGTTTTACTATTTATTACAGTCTGTGACTGGATTAATGACCCAAGTGGCTAAAAATAGTGTGCCCTCTGTGTTCTAGATGTTCAATTTGTAATTTTCAAAAGTGGAAACAACTTCCACAGCTGACCAAAATCAGGAGGAACTCTACCAGAGAACATACACATTATTACATTATCTGCTAAACATCCTGAAAAATCAGGTCCTGGGTATCTCAGATAAAATAACGAGGTAAGTCTGACAATTTTTCTGTGCCTCAGTTGTCCCTATGTAAAATGGACATACAGTTTCCCCCGTCCAAAGGTATCATGAAAATTAATGTATTAGTATTTGAGAAGCATTTTGCAATAATAGTGATGAGCCTCTAAGAAAGTAAAAATTTCTGTAATTAGAGCAGAATATGAATATTTCCTAGTTAATATGACATAGGGCCACATATGAAACAACGAAGATAAAATTCTGAACTCAGAGAACATAATCCATCTGTGCAGTGAATGAGGCAGGGGTCCTGTAGGAAAAAAACATCATGTGATCCAGTAATTAAAGACTGTTCATGAAGCATAATCACAAAGGAGGCAAATGCTGTAAGAATAGCAACCTTAAGTCAGGCTGGCATTGCCTGACTTGAAAGTTTCATTTTGCAACCTTAACATTTTCAAGATTTTTTTTTTTACAACAGATAATATAGGCCCACTTAGAATGACTGCATGCACATATTATATAAATTCTTTCTCAAATTATTTAGCTTTTGCTGGTAAAGACTGAGGTTTTAGCAATTATGAAAGGTACCTGTGCCGTACAGCTATAAGGACTGCTTTAAAGAATTATGCTGCTCAGGGTTCTTGGTTTAAATTTTATGTTGCAAAGAACAGGCTGTTTTGTTTGCAAAAAAAAAAAAGGAAACCTGGAGTATTACCAGCAAAAATGAGAAGGCTCTTGCCCTTCCTGGACAATATACTTCTATTATGACCTGAAGACACTTCAATATCCATCTCTAATTCCCTGTCATCCTCCTGCAAATGCTAGCAAGTGCTGCAATTTGCAGCAGCTTGTGTGCTAGACTTTTTTATATGAATGCTCTCTCACTGAGAACTGGAGACTCTCAGTCTGTAATCCCAGGCAAATGCATAAAGGACAGTTCCACTGGATACTTTAAGGGCATAGAGCATAAACTAGCGTGTCTCCTTGACAAATCTAACTAGTCTATGCAGTGGTTAAACAACTCAGCATAAGTGGTCTTGGGTGGTGAATCTACACAAATGCAGACTCTTTCTTCAGTTTCTTGTAGATTGGCTATCCTGTGGCACACAGATACACACACTCTGCAGGAGGGTTTGTTTTCTCTCAAGTCCCGTTCACATGGGGCTCATTTTCCAGATGTGAAAGGCACATTTGTAAAAGCAGTCAATTTAAAGTTGAATCTATGCAAAAAACAGTTTGCCTCTCCTCATTTCCCTCACCAACCAAGTCTCTGAACTTTTCCATGTCTTCTGAGGTCTTGAGGCCTCTAATGCTTTTTCTTTTCTCTGTCTGTCCACAGAAAAAATCTACTGTTTCTCTATACCTGCTACACATCTGTCAGCAGTTTGTTTTGAGAATCATGAGTCAGGTGCAAATCCCCATTAGCTGAAGTAAAGCATGTCTGAGACCTAGATTAGCACTCATGAAAGTCAGTTGTCATGGGATTTGATTTCCATATGAACCTTTCCACAGCCCACAGACTACTAAGAAACCATCAATCAAAGTACTTGAGCGTTTCACCTTTGTTTGTATTATTTTGCAGGGCATGCAACAAGCAGAAGGCCAGAAGTCATTTCAATTTCTGACTAGTTTTGTTTCATTCCTAAGGCAAATCATCATTATTAAGGGTACCTGACAATTGACAAAAGTTAGAAAGAAACTTCCTACAGGCAGGTTACATCATACACTGGACAACTGTGTGGTCCTCTTAGGAATATGCCTCTGGCCAGATTCATAGACAGAATACTGGAAATGATACATTGTAATATTTTCAATGGCCCCTAAATGCCTTTGGAAATGGGAATCTAAGGAATTGGTTCCATAAGTTAAACCTAGGCATCCATTTCAGTGATTCATCTAAGCAATTGTCCTGAACAGGGCCAACCTGAAGTCTTTAGAAAAAGTTAATAAAATACATCTTTTGAGTGCAACATAGAATAAACTGATAATCAAGCAAGGAAGTACATGGTTAATGTCCAGGCAGAGGTTACATATTTCTTTGCTGCACTAGTGCTTTTCCATATCATTTGAGCCCAGGACCAATTTAAGAAAGCCCAAAGATCAATATAAGAACTGCAGTGGTAGATAAAATAAAGGAAGTACCCATAATAGCAGAAGAAAAGTCTCTTATTCAGATGATCTTCAACTGTTGACTATCCTGTTTTGCTTGAAGTAACTAAAAACATGACCAGAGTTAAAAGAATGTGCACTAAATTCATAGGATATGGAAGTTAACTGCATGAGCAGAGTGAGGCAGAGTTTTCTGGTTTAGTGCAGAGCTAAATCTGTACAACACTCGCACTGAAAGAGAAACATAGCATGGTAACTTGAAAGCTGATGTAAGGTAGGTTTTATTCCTCAGGTACACAGAAAGTTGAGGGAATGAATGGAAGAAAGAGTAATAACTGGGAAATGAGGATTTATTTTATGTGTAACTTACCCCTAAGATTCAGACCTGTCAAGTTTCCTGCAATATAATATGGCAGCCTATCTCCCACTTCATAACCCACACACCATTTTACAAACTTCAGCAACAGCCTAATATCTACCAAATTTCAATGAAAACATGACAGAGTCAATTTTCAGGGTAGACCTGAAACATTAAAACATTGACCACAACAAAACCTTTTTTATTGTGAGTTTTTAAGCATTGAACAAGGATTCATATAGAATGAAGTCAAAGGAACATGAATTATACATAGGACTATGAACTCAAAATACTACCAGCTGATAGCATTTGGAAGAAGTATTACTAGAAACATGGTGTGCTTATGAAGGTATCTGCTTTTAGTTACTGCCAGAGACAGGATACCAGACTAAATGAATCTTTGGTCTGATCCAGTACAGCCATACTTACATTTTTCTGCTATGTTTTCTATAAAGCCAAAGCACAGTCAGAGCAATTTGTTGGTTAATTATTAGTAACAATATAAAGAACAATATAAAGAAGTGTTTTGCAAATCATCTTACGACTCTAACCAGAGCTGCTCATGCAAAGCCTTCTGACAGGAAAGACACTATATTTCCAGGGTGTTCTCCAACAGATCTCCAACTGTTGAGAGTATCCATCAGCACAATGGGCTGAAACACACATAGTAGAATATGATCATTTTAAGACAGCAGCAGATCTTTGAAACTTCTGTGCAGAATTCATATTAAACTCCATTTTTAACAACTTGCTGCTAAAGGCACAAATCTATAGAGTTGCAGTTTCTATAGGGTCACAAAAACATAGAAGTTTATTTTACAGGTCTGATACATTTTAGGCAACAGCTTTATACAAGCAACAAATGTGATTTAATGTAAGTCAACTGCCTGCTTTTTGCATAGAAGTTGGGGGTTTGAAAATATCTTCATAGAAAAAGGAGGGGAAAAAAGTAACAAATCTTCTGTTGTCCTACTGTTGTAAAATATGATATCATTGAACTACATTTAACTAGGCATCTTCTGTTTGGGGAATTCACAATGATTGAGTTCCAGTTCATTACTTCGAGGGCTATGGTGCTATTGTCAAAGCCTCAAAATCAGTAAGATGGCCTAACCCCCAGGTTAGAAAGGCTACAATAGCAGAAAGGCAATTATACTGTAGGAAAAATGTTGTCCACTAATCAGCTAGCAATCAATTACTAAGAAGAGAAGATAACACTATCCCCACTCAAGTTCTTCAGTATTAATAGTGCCATCATGTAATTACTTTCGGCATAGGCAGGTGCATGAAAGGACAGATTCTATAGTACACTGCATCTAAGATTAATGAGTTCTGTCAATTTGCCCAGCAGACAACTGATTCTTCTGCTTTATGTAGCCACTAGTTTTACACATGCCTCAGGGCTTTTTTTCTGAAAAAATTAACTAGTAATTTAAATACATCCAAAAAGCTTATATCTTAAAACAAACAAACAAACAAATTTTACAAGTAAGATCGCACCAGAAAGATTTCTAATATGAGCATTACTAAGCCCTTCTTCCTAATGGCCATTCTTTCAGTTATTCTTTATTTTAGTCAGAGTAACTAGTGTTACACAAGGTCCTGCAACCATGTAATATCTCCTAGAAGGACCTGCAACACACAATGCCACAGTCACAACATCCTGAATTTCACTCACACAATCAATTCCAACAGGGTAAAAAGTAAGAGAAAGAAAATGTTTCAGTAAATAAGTCATTGCTCAGAAATCAAGACAAAGCAAATAAGGAAGCACTGTTGCTAAGTTAGCAAATACGCTGAATGAGCACAGCTGCCAAAAGCAGAATCATTCTCTGTGACAAGCTACAGTCTACAGAGTTAAGTCAGGGATACCTAGTCCTACGGGTCAAGAAAGATATGGCTTAAAATAGCATTTCTATCTGGAAAGTGGTTTCTTTTTTCTTAGAGCTATATCTATTGCAGTCAGCAGCAAAAGTCTGTTTTTAAAAAGAAAGGGTTCCCAAATGAAATATGACCAGTTCTTAGAAACATCTTCCCTGTTTGGGAGATGTATGAGCAATTCTCATCACCAGAAAAATATGACCCGTTCAGTACCTGAAAAGACCTTCACACTTACTAAAGCCATGTTCCAAGAAAGCACTTAAACACTTAAATCTTTCAAAAATAATCCAAGATATTTAAAGTCATTTAGCTGCTTAAACATGCAGACAATCTCTCAAAGATCCTATTAGACATTTCTCCAAATGTTTGGGCTCTTAAATACCTTTGAAAATCTGTCTCAAAGTGTTTGGCTATCTATACACACAGGCCTCATGAAATAGAATACTGATCTCCATTTGTATGCAGTGCAATTCTTTGATAATTACATTTAATTATTGAATTAAATTTTGAAATTTACAGTTATTATTTATAAGTATTAATTTAGAATTATTTAAAATTTAATATTAATTTAATTATCAAAGAGGTGCAACTCTTCAATAATTAAAAAACTAAGGGTTTGGATTTGCAGTCAAAATTCAAAATTGCAAAAATTCAAGTGCTACAGCTCTTGGACTACAAGGGTACTGCTACTACTACTACTGTAGTACTGTACTACTCAGTACTGCAAGGCTGCCTCTCATCAGCTGAACTTCTTTAACTGATCATAAGCAAGGTCCACTTTCCTCAACTGCAAAAGCTTAAACTACTATAAGCCACAGGAAGCACGACAAAGGTAGTCAAGGTTAACTTCTTTTGCTTCCACCAACTAGAGCAGAATTTAATCCTAAAACACCAAGGAAGCTTCTTCAGTATCAAAGCCTTTTGAACTCACAGATCAGGAAACAATAAAGTTTACATTTCAAAATACGGGCCCAAGCCAAAAGTTTAAGTGAAAATTTTTGTGATTGGTACAAGAAATGACCTATTTATTTCTCTGTGAAGTCAATGTCATACTGTTTGTTCTTTTTCTGTCACTTCTGTTTGATTATGGAACACAGTTAAGGGTATCTGTTCTTTTACTTTCCATTTAATGTTACAACTGACCACCCATGAAATCTTTCTCAAGATTACATTTATTGGATATTAGACTCTGCTAATTAATTCTCTGGATTAATTTCTTCTGAAGTAATGTTATCAATTGTTTCCAGTAAAGAAAAAACAGGCCAGCAGTAACTTGATTTATACATAAATGGATTAAACCTACACAAATGCAGTGGCTGCAGATATCATTGATCCGTGTTCATTGGCTGCTGTTGTTTCAATTGCTATTTGATATGGTAAGGGACAATAAAGTGGGAAATGTTTTTGATCTGGAGCAACGGTTTCTAAGAAGATACCACCAACTCTATTAAGACTTACTTATATAATGTATTCTACGCACTGAAAAGCATTAATCCCTAAAATTATAACTATATCTGAAACTCATAGTTTATGGTTTGATCCTGAAAGATGCTCAGGTTCATAGAATACACTTGAATTGAGGCCACTCGGTGTGCAATAAAAAGGTGTGAGAATTAACAGAGGGAGGAACTATTCTACAAATTGAAAAGAGGCAAAAAACACAAAGTGTCCTTGAAATCATGAACTAGATATCATCAACTAGTGATTTAATGTAGAAAGGCAAAGACTGGTGTATTAGTCAGCATTAAATATAATATCTTAGGGAGACAGCTTGAAAGACCTAATGAAGAGTTAGACGTACCTCTCTTTCAGAAAGTTAACGGGAAGTTGTCACCAACCTTTTTCCTCTACCTCTGAAAATATCATCTTTTCATTTTCTCATAATGCTATCCTTAGAAACATTGCTTTGTCATGTTGTATTCATTATGTATTGAGTGCTGTATGGCAGCATAAGACCCAGAAGTTCACTCCTGTGCATTATTCTTTCTTGACTCTGTTCTGTTCTGATCCCAAAACAATGTACAGCAGTTTAAGAGTTGCTCTAATTCATGCCAGCTGACAAGAAGTTCAAAGGATATCAGAAAGACAATTTCCTTTCAGCTCTTCCAACATGGGAAACGGACTGGACAGGGAGAAAAAATAACCTTTCTATTTAGATTCTGTTCTCTGGGCTCTCTCTATACCAGTGTGACAGGGTAGGTAGGCACTGTATGTTTTCACTGCAGAAGCTTCTTCTGGAGCTGCACAGAATTGCAACTTTAAGTATTTTTTTAAAAAAACTTGTTATAAAAATTCAGGTAAAGCCCTACTGTTCTTATTAATAATAATGTACTAAATATTTAAAACAGTTTCACACCCATAATATTTACAGCCAGAGGGTTCTTCACATACTATATCTTGGCATTCAAAGTACTTCATTAAGAAAATATGATACAAAGGGGAATCTGCCAGGACACTGTGGGCATTCACATTTCTTGTTTACTGCAAGAGTTTAAACTGTCAGTGTTCATGAAAGGGTCGTCACTGTAAGAAACTAGGAATATATGATAAAATATGTCACTGTAATAAAAAAAAGTCTGAAGTAGTTTCTAACTGTTTCAGTTCCTGTTCAGCAAAATATCACCAACTGGTTAATATACTCAGCTCATTTGATTAATTAGCTTCATAAATTAGTGCAAATTATCCTTTTATCTCTGTGGTATTAGCAGCTTTCTGTTTTGAATATGTACTCTGCCTGTAAAAATAGTGACTGCTTATTCAGTAAGTCTGTTCCTGATATAAAAATTCATATCTTCAGAATCGTATCTATTAATTTTAGTGACCAAAAATAAATACATACGCATTAAAGTGCTATTTTTATTCCTGTTAGCACTGCAGAGACAGTGTAGCTAAAGGAAAGCAAGATAGATTCAGCTCATGCATTGTTAAGAATTACAGTTCTTTAATGCAAATGCAAAACCAAATTCTACCAACCCAATAACTCAACAGGAAAAAAAAATCCCTGCATTCTACATATTAAAGATAATGTGATTGCATAGTTATAACTGAAAGCAGAGTCAGACCTACTGAAACTTTTATTAGTGGTAATTACGCTTGAGCCAGAAAGAATCTGACTCTGACACTCCGAGACCATCTGAGTTTGCTGAAGATGCAGTTCAGAAATTCATCTTTGATACATCAACTCTGCAAATGTAATAGGGAGTCACTCAGAGAAACAAACATGGAATCTGATGCTATTTTAGCACTACATTTTTCACAGTACTATTGAAGTGTACAGCAAAGGCAGAAACATTATGAGAAAAGAAACAATCTAGCCTTGCCATACCTATTTACTCAGTTATCAAGTCATCAGCCATCTTGCTCCCTGCAAGCAGAAGCAAGCTGAATCGTTGAACAAGCATGCTGATGATTTAGCTCATGCTTCTCCTCCTGTTTATATAATTTGCACTATGACCAAAATATTCACAGAGCTACTATTTTATGATGCTTCCCATTTCTTTTTAAAACATACTTATGCTGCCATCCCCACAGAGCATGACCCTTAATGGCTACTCAGGACAGCAATGGAAAATCATTTCTGACCAGCTTTCTTCTACCTATTCATGGCCACCAGAATGCCCCAACCAACCTGTATTACTTCTCAGGTGATAGAATAACACACGCTATTGTCACTTTCTTTTTATGCTTCGTTTTTACTCAATACAACAATATGAAAACTATAAATGAAACCTGAAGTGTCACAGTTTGTGGTGGAGAGTGGTGGGGTGGGGGCGAGGGGGCAGTTCTATCCCTTTTATTTAACTAGTATCTTCACTTACACAACAGGACTGAAGTAGACAGAGTTCCTGAATCCTTTCACATCAGACACAAAAGGATTTCAAGGATATCTCTTAAGACCATATGTTACAACTTGTGTTTAACATGACCTTTTTTGATGAAGTTAGCCATAGGGAGGACCAGACTTGTTTTCTGTCAACACAGAGCACTCAGTGTAGCAGATTTTGATCTACCTAATTTGGACCAAGGTTATCTATGAAATGCTTTTCTCCAGGCCTGCTTTGACAGTTAGGATCAACTGTTAACATTATATTAATACTTTCTGGGTATCAAATGCAAGAGATTGGAACCAGGACATTTTCAGTAGCATCTTTTTTCCCTGTTGTACAGGTTTGTTGAATTCCAAATTCAGTGTGCAACTCTTGTCTCACTGAACTTGAAGAAAGCAGAAATGAATGTGAAAAGTTTAATTTTACAGTGCTTGGGTTAATCATACGCTTATAAGCTTTAATGTTGTACCTGCTTTTATCAGACAGACCTATTTTATAAACAAAGACACGTGCAAAATTTGAACTCTATCATAAATTTACTATTTCATTATCACTATTCTTTTTTTTCCTATACCCTAGAAATTGAATGACCTCTATCTGGTAACCACACTGGTCCAGTGTTCCTGACTGTATTTTTTATTTTAATTAAAATTACTAACCACTCCTTCCGGAAGTGATCTTAAGAGGAACTATACACCACTGGAGGATCACGCTGACAAAAGTCTAAACAACATTCTAAGAGATAGGGGTAGGATGCGGACACTGCAGAATTATTAGATTCATATGAAAGTGTCACAAAAAAAGTGAAAAAATGCAATAAGGCTAGAGAAGGCAATACCTATAATTCAGGCTGCATGGAAGTCCTAGACAGAATATTGCTGCACCAGCACTTTAGTGTTTGCTTTGAGTTCAGCAGAGAAAGAAAAGAGTTAAAGGGAGGATGTTAAACAGAAACCCAAAACTTCTTCTACAAGCCCACTTGAATCATAGGATAATTCAGGCTGGAAGAGACCTCAAGAGGTCTCTAGTCCAATCTCCTGCTCAAAGCAGAGCCAGCTCTGAAGTCAGATCAGTTTATGCAGGGTTTCATCCAGTTTAGTGTTGAAAATCTCCAAGGATGGACACCGCACAACCTCTCTGGGTATCCTGTTCCAATGCCTGACTGTCCTTATGGTGAAACAGTTGTACTTTATATCCAGTCAGAACCTATTTCTTTTCAATTTATTCCTGTCATCTCTTGGTCCATCTTCTTAATCAATCACCTCCTCATAGGCTGCAGGCTGCCAGGCTGCTGTTAGGTGCCCCTGAAGCCATCGCTTCTCCAGGCAGAACAAGCCCCATTCCCTCAGCCTTTCCTCACAGGGCACGTGCACCAGGCTCTTACCATTTCACTGGCTCTCTGCTGAACTTGCTCCTGACTATTAATGTTCTTCTTGTATTGGGGGGCTCAAAATTTGACACAGTATTCTTGATGCGGTCCTCATGCTGTGGTGCTAACCACAGATCAATACTGGTGATTCTCTGTAGATCTCTGTGCTGAAAGGATCTCATGTGGGTGACTCCTAACTTCCACATCTACTGCTACTTCCCATTTTATCTCCTAGTCTTTATTTAAAACAGTTGAAAAGCCAATAGCTACAGCTCTCATTCATAGCTCTGCAGTAGAGGAGGGGTTAGGGACAGGTGCTCTGCCTGTAAAAATAAGCCTTTCAAAAGATGGCAGAGGGCTTTCTCACCATAAATACATTTTAAGGAGGCCTTTTTTTTGGTCTGAATTCCTTGTTAGGAAGAGGGAGCAGGTACCACAAACACCCACTGCTGCTGTGGAGGTAGAAGGGCTTGCTCCTCCATATTGCCCTTTCTGCCCCGCAGCCAGTAATGTGGGGCAGCCTTAGTGTGTAAGGTATGAGGTAGCTGCTTTCAAAAGAAAAGAGCCTGTTCCAGATACCAGGTCATCTATAGCTAACCTCAGGTTTACAGAATTTCTGCAACTCTTTAGTATATATTATACTATTACAAAACTGATTTTCCTTTGTATTTTCTTTTCTTTCCCGTCTTCCACACCACCACCCCCAACCCCCTTCAGCTTCTATATATCAGAATTTTATATTCAAAGAAAAGCCTTAATTTTAATCACTCAGGGAGAGGATTTGCACAGGCATCCAGAGGGTTCAGATTCCCAAATCCCATTGAATTTCACAGGGAATTTGGCACCAAACTCCTTCAGGTTCTTTGAAAAAAAATGTCATTCTTAAATTAATATTGTGCATCTGGAAGTATTTGCTTTGAGTATTAAAAAAAAAATCTTTCCTGTTCTGCTAGTTTAATTTTCTAAATGTTTCTTCTCACAGATTGACTCAATAGCCGCATCAGAGTAAATCTAAGTGGAGTAAGAATAAGCTTCTCATTCAGTCACACAGTACACTCCTGCTTGATTGGAATGGATATTGTACATAATATGTCCCTGCAGATGTTTTCTCCAGTGGGGCACATTGAATTTCATTTAAATGCCAAGGCTCAAAATCTAAAACAATGTGACTTTAACAAAAAATCTGATGAGGAATTTGATGAGAAAATGGCAAGAATTCCTGTGGCATTTGGGTAACAATTTCAAGCCTTCGTTTTAATAGAATAAACAGGATCATATTTCATTCAAATCTGGCAATGAGATGAGCTTTGGGTATTACATTGATATAAACCAATAAAGAATTTGCAAATTTGAAGCACTAATTAACAGACACAATATTAAATGAAAAAAGTTTGCTCGAGGGGCAAATATATTTTGAAGACTTTAAACTTTTATTAAAAGACATTTTTGAATGGCTTCTTCTGCGTTTGACTACTTTGTTAGTTTTCAAAGAGAGGGATTCTCGTGTTTTTTAAACTAGCAAGTTTAACGTTGTTAGGATATAGATGAATAAAATAACAGTTTCACTTCCTCCACCTTGAAACAATAACTCAGTGCCATGTCACTTCAAGAGAAAAGAAAAATACATCATAAGATGAACCTACATAGAAGAGAGCTGTATTACAGAATGTTAGCATTAACTGTATTCTGTTGACTACATTGAATTCTGATATTATTTCTATCAAATGAATTTTTTAAAGTCTTATAGGAGTTAATTATTTCTGAAATGAAAAGCACTCATATTTAGAACCCGAACATGCCCTTCAGTGGGTCCTGGTGAAAAACAATTCTGAAGTTTTGGTCTATCGGTCATATCTGTACCACAGTAAGAGGATTTTCTCAACCTAATTGCAATGCTGCACATTTTACCCTTCTTGATACTACAATATCTAAGACTTACGTATCTAAAGACTCATACTTCAGAAAATGGGAATGTCAGCTAGAATATTAAGGAATTAAATCTATGAGACCGACCTTCACATAAGATATTAGAGACCGTTTTTTGAAGCAAGTGGTTATTTCATCCTAAGCATATTATCATCAAAAGTCTGCTGATGATAAAGTCACCTGCACTGACAATTCAGCAGCTGTGTTGCACTTAAAAGTTGTCACATATTTAATTCATTAGCAAGCTAGCTATCTACTTGTTTCAAGAAATTAAGGATTTTTCTTTTTTTATTTTTAAGGGTAGGTAGCATTTCCTCTGCTACATTCTATGCAATTATTGTCCACCCGCATCTAATCCTACAATGGCAGGTCCAGGCTGCCTGGTACCTTAATTTTGGATGATGTTTCCATTTTTTTCTAACCACTTTCATTTTTCTTGTCTTCATATAGTTGATTATCGTACCTTTTTTTTTCTTTTTAATTTAAACAAAAATTATGAGGTAAGTGTTTAGAAAGGTAATTGATCCTTAATTTTGAGACAAAAGGCCTGATCTTTCCTTCTGATACTGAATGTGCATCAAAGTCAAGTTAAAGCACTTCATGTGTACTGCTTAATTCTGCCAAATGAAAACTTGTACAAAATGGAATATTAAAAAAGCCATTAGCCATAAAAATAAATGACAGGGACTTGGGGAACCCATTCATTGAAGATTTATATATCACCTGGATTCAAAATTCACAGAATTTACACACACACACAAAACTACAGGAGTTTTATGAATACCTGACTCCCCAAATCCCAGATGTACAGTTTGTAATCTGTTTGCCCATATCTCTGCACCTAAAGGATGCCCAAAACAATAGAGGATTAGGATTCAAAATGAGGAAGTATATATTTTTAAAGGGCAAACATAGAAAGCCTATATAAAAATAAATGTAGAGTTTGGCAGCAGAACGAAATCTATTCCTTCCTGTCTACATGAGCACCTATCTCAGGATTACAGCACATAACCCCATGCTAGACTAGTGGTGAATGTGTGGGAATTTACAAACACAGCATCCAGGCTTCCTCATGTTTCTATGCCAACTTTGTAGCCTGTTCAAAAACCAAGGGAGAACCATCTGTAGTATATAAGAGGCACAGAGGCACTAACTGTGAATGAGCATAAGCATCCTTCATGGCAGAAGTCATAGCAGAAGCCCAGTTCAATGCAGCTACGATCTGGATGGGGGGAAGTAAAAGAAGGTCTGTATACCATGTGTCATATTGGGCATGTTCACACATGTCCCACCACATGTAGAGAGCAGAAGGACTTAACCCTAGTTCTAAAACTATGCCCACATAAGCCTACCACAACAGTCAGTTTTATTTTGCTGTTAACACATATTATTTATCTTCTTAGAAAATGAATGTGATGCAAACAAGCATTTCAGAAACAGATTCAAATACTAAGACTGCTGAAGTTGTCTCCTATGCAGCTTTTCCATAATAACAATGAGCTATCAGAGAAATTGAGTAATCACAAACTGAGGGATAACGTTTTAGGTATAGAGAGCAATTACAGTATGGACAAATAAACTGGATGCAGTAAGCTAGGCTGTGATATTGCAACACTACAGCTACTCTGTGCTAATTCCCCATGCACATGTTCTTTACTATGGAGTAAGTTATCTTATACTTACTATGAATTAAGAGAAATCAAGCCTGCAGTTTCCACTGCAGTGCTGCCAGTTCATATTTTCTCTTATAGATGCAGTTACCTGTCTGCCTACCCATCTACATTACAGAATTAAATAAGAGATAATTTCTGTATCAAAAGAAACTATACCAAGGAAAAATTAAAAGGCAGAAGCTTTTAAAACACTAAACTATTTTTAAAATAAATGAATATTCTGTGGAACTTACTGCTGTGTGCTATCGGCCAGATTGAGAGTTTGGCAAGCCTAAAACAAAGAATGGAATATTTACACAAAGATAACTTCCACAGCTACAATAAGCTCTAGATACTCCAAAAAGACACAGACTGTGCAATGTCAACAGGAATATGAACCTTTTTATGTAGGTACCTAAGTGTCTGTGAGATTCAGGTCTCAGGCAAGATAAGATTTACAAATACTACCAACTCACGCACTTTCTGGATTAAGGGAGAGCTGTTTCCTAAACCAGTTCTAGGAGTTCACACTTTTCACTTTGATTGTAATACTGTTACCCTGTTTCTGACAACAGCCAAACTAGAAGAACCATCAGTGTGGCATGTAAGTCCCTGAAAAGCCTGTCTCAGCAATTCACCAGCGACTGGCCTTCGCCAAACCAAGCGCTGGACTTCGCTGAACCAAAGGCAGCAGCATTTTCCAGCCTGGCAGAAACCTACCCGGGCTGAAAATCACCAGCCAGCCGCAGGTGTGACTGTATTTGTTAGCTAGATGCACGTTTTTTTGTTTCCTGTTCAAGTTAATAAAGTAAGTAAATGCTTATATTAGAAGACTTCAAAGTCTCTGAACATGGTATCCTAACTAGGAAAAGCCACATAAAAACCCCAGAGGAAAAGGACAAACGTCACTGTGTGTTTTTACAAAATGAGGCTTGGGGCTGTTGAAACATTTATGATTCTTGAGTAGCTATCTGAATCTGGCAAAACAAGTGTGCTATGCATAACTCTCCATTAAATACACAGCTTCAGCAAAAACGCTACTCTAATTTACTTTCCCAAAGTAGCTCACTTTGAATAGGAAGTGTTTGCTATAAAAGAAAAATTTATTACATATTAACTCTTACTTTCTTAAAATTCTTCATTTCTGAGACGTTAGCAGAAGTGCGAAGATATGCACCTAAGAAAGCAATTCAGCAGCAAGGCAACCGACCCTCTCCAGTAGTAGGTAGGCTCTTTCAATAGTTATTCCAACAGGAAAAGAACACTACTGGAATCATCATATCCTAAATAGCACAAGCATAAACAGCTTCTCACCAGCAGTCAGCAGGATTTGCAGAAGGAGACAAAAGCAAAGGCAAGTTCAATTCAACAGATTTTGGAAATTAAGAAAGTTTTACTTAATTTTAAATTTTCAGGAGCAGCAGATGGGATATGCTGCTCCAACAGGTCAGGCTATTCAATCACAGTTGAGAAAACAAACTGCTTAACTTTCAAAAGCTTTCATTATTAATTTAACTCTGTTCTCACTGAAGTCAGTGGAAACTGCTAACAAGTTTGAGCAGGAGGAGAGTCAGACCAGCCTTGAGCAATATGAGATATTAGATCTTCAACCTCTGCCACTCTGGCCGTTGTTTTATATTCACATATACGTGTACATGGATGTTTCTTGCCTTCTCTTTCATTCCAAAACACATATATGAATGCACTCACAAACACAACATTTGAAATTAAAATTTTAAGTACTCATGTGACTTCTACCAGTATTCATTTCTCCCATTCAGGAAAAAAAAACCAAAAACAAGAACTGTACACCACTCTACTTCAACCACTTTGTGGATAGTCCAGAAAATGCTATAACTGTGGATTTCAGAAAGCATATCTTCTATGCTATACATATATATTTGTCCCATAACATTGCTCATACCTCCACAATTTGGAAAATAGCCCTTCAATATCTCAGAAGAATATATCTGTTCTTACAACAGGTGCAATGCCAATTAAGCTGTCAGGAAAGGTAAGCAGTTACGTGTATGAGTTCCAACAAAACTGCTGGGGTAAGACAGACCGTTCAGAACAGCACCCATCCTACCTGCCCACTGACTTGTTTTATGGAATAAAACATCTGCGCTCAGCCATGCTGGGATCCATGTTCAGATCTCTGAATTTGAAGCAACATAAACAAAACTCTACGTGAGTTTATTACAAGGGCTTCTGAGAAAAGGAAACGGTTGTGTGTAACAAGCAAGTACTTCTGTGAAAAATCCAGAATAGTCATCTCTAGGGGATGCTCTTGCTAGAGAATGAAGCCTTTGCCCTATTACGATCCCTCACAGGAAGAGTGAGGTTAAAAAAATTTGTAAGTCTCAGGCAATCAGTATCTACTGACTACTCAACAGTTTTTCAACCTCGGCTCTTTCAAAACCCGTAACAATGACATAGACATGTAGAGGTCCCCTAGGCAAACACTCCCTAGACAGTTTTGCTCAGGTCCACATATCAGAATACCAGTTTCTCAGAACAGGTCCCTTCTCTGTCCCTTTTTCTGCCCTGTTTCATACTTCTCAGGCAGTCTCTGTCTCTCTGTATCTCTCTCTCTCCCACTATTATGCTCTGAGAACAGTGTCACTCAGAATTGCTGCTCTGGTCATCAAGGTAAGTGCTAAACCACCAGATTCCCTTATGGCATAAGCATGACTTTCCATACATTCATGTGTTCTCCAGCTTTGCGGTTACTCCCTCATGTGTAATGGCAAAAGCCAGCAAACAAGTAGGTTTTGACAAGATTTCCACATACAGTTCTTTTTTAGACAGCACAAGACCCTCACATAAATATATATATACACACACACACACACGCATGAATGTGCACACACACACACCCACACACAAAGACATTAGAAATCTATACACATTTCCCTTTCCTGAACCTCTTTCTGGGCTCAGGTCTCATAGGTCAGGTCTCTTTCACATATGTACTTTCTCAGTATCCAACACTTTCTCTACCAGTTCAGTTATTTTTTGGAACGTGTTTTTCCCTTTTTCCTCCAAATCAGTTGCTCGTCCTTGAGGGGCTGCGCAATCAATTTCCTTCCTCATATCTTTCACTCCTTCTTTCGAGCTTTCTTTAAAATGGTTTCTGTAATTTATAATCCTCAGCCATCTTTGCCAGCTGGTGTCCTTATTGGAACGAGGGACTCAAAACAGTATCCAGTACAGAAACACAAAACCAACCAGGATTCATGCATTTTATATACACAGATTACCCAAGTCTTCATTTTCCAATAAATCTATGCAGTTCACAGTTTCTTACAGTTACCTTTGCTTTGCAAAGAAAACGGTTCAGTGAAGATTAGCCCTGTGAGTGTGTGCACACATTTGGGTACTGCCTGGCTCCACTGCTCAGACTATAACATTCAACATCAAAACTGAAGTAAACATAAGTCATTTCCAAGTTTCTCCAAGACGGCCATTTGTGTCACAAAACCTTTTCCATTAACTTCCAGACATTTGTAGCAAGCATTTAAAGTTGATTTTGCTTACATCGGCTATATCCTGTTAAAGGCAGCGAAAGGAAGAGAATCAAAAGCCCGTCTCTAAACAGACTAATCTTTGATTAATATTGGGCAGTTCTTTAGAGGTTAGAATCTCAGCCAAATATGTGACTTTGGAATTAGAATTGTATAACAAGATTAAAAAGGGGGTGGGCTACGATAATAAAAGAACAGAGAAGATGTTAGAAAAGATAGATTTTTTTTTAAGGTGTAAAATGTCAATTTTAGTGTTAGGATTTCAGAGGTCAATAAGTCATAGCACATTTTGTATACTCACAGTAGTTTATTGCTAAAATCAATTGGAGCTTAAAATGCTATGCAGGTATTTTTGGACTCTGGACACCTATTTGGTAGGTAGGCAAGTTACTCGTACTACAGATGAGTAAAATGAGGCACAGAAGTTGATGTTCTCGGCTAGAGTGAAACAGTATTAAGCAAATCTGCTTTAAAAAACACATGAAGTACTTCACTCAGAAATTATTGTTGATGAAAATCAAGTACCTAATTATAATCAAGTAGTAACAAGTTAAGCTATCATGTGAGAGTAAAAGTGAGATATACACCGAAAATTGCAGGCTTGTTTTCTGGATCCAATATATACGTGCTCACAGTACTTTCCAAACTATGAGTGAGTAAAGCATTGAAAGTAAAGTATTATCTTAAGTCAGGAAATACATCTTATAGTAGATTATTTACCCAGTGCAGTCATCCTATGAAATCAGAATACATCCTTAAAACTGCCATGTGGCCATGCTTTGCCATCAGCTAAAGACTTCTTATTGAAATCTAGCAGATCTTTAAAACTATTATACAATGTCTACTTCAAACATCAGCTTTCGCTATGGACCCAATCCTGTAAGGTGCTGAGTGCCCTCAGTTGCCATTTGACATTCACTGATTACAATGTCACACCTGATTGATAAAAGCCTCAGGACAAGTCATAAATTTATTTAGGATGAGTAAGAGCAAAAGGAAAAGAGCAAAACATAATTGAAAATCGGTGTAGTTTCTGACACATTGGGCAGTAGCACTTTCTTTCATTCCACTGCACTGATGGAAAGTGGCCTAACAAATAAAGAGGAAGAAAATAGGACTCTCTCAGGTGAAAGTTCCATACTATGTAGTCATTGATTTCCTTCTCAGAGCACTACACTGACAACAAAATCTCTTTAAGTTAGTAAATATTAAGGAAAAGGAAGAATGCCTTTTTTTTTTTTCTTTTGACAGTTATACAATATCTAGGCATAATGGGAATAATGGACACTGATATTATTTCATGACAAGCTGTACCAACAGCGGAGAAGTCACCATATCTGTAATGCATAGTAAAAAAAAAAGCTAGATTGTTTAGGAGTGGCACAAAGAGGGAGGGAGTTGTCTTAACTGTAAGAGGTTGTTTGCACATACTATGAACACAATTCATCTCATTATGTTACATCATAATACATAAGAAAATTTAGCAGGAGTATGTCAGTAAAGATGACATCAGCCTTTTATACCTGTTTTTTGCATATTGTGGTCCTGAAAGTATCATCTTCTCTATTGTCCAGAATAATCAACTATTACTAACAAATTGTGTTTACATTCTAATATAATCAAATGGAAAAGTCTCAGAAAGCTCATCCCCATAAAAAATAGGGCACAGTTTAACAGATTTTCAAGGCTAGAAGGCATCATTAGATCATTTAATCTGACCTCCTACACCACACAAAACTTAAAATGTCATACAGTTCTCCTTGTGCTAAGTCAAATAACTTAGACAAAATACCACTAGCTGACTGCACATCTGCTCCACCCTCTCAGAACTGTACTTCCATAGATGTACAGAAAAATATGCATGCTACCAAAAGCTGGAAATGAAAGATTTTAATCCAAAACAGTAGCAATTCTTCCTCTACAGCAAAATACAATTTGTTTCGTACAAGTAGTTATTTTGCAGCCAGCACTAATGAGACCACTCATTATTGCAGCCTGTGCAATTTCTCCCCCAAGTTGTACCCAACAGTGACTGAGAGCCCAAGGATACAAGAATTAGAGCTGTAGTGTCTCTAGCTCATGATTCTTGTTACGTAGCACCAGAATTTGCTTCATTCAGGGGAAACAGCGGAGTTGCCACAGCTTGTGGACATTCATTTAAGCTTCAAGCAGCAGATAAGTTGGCCCAACTAATGATGTATTATACCAACAGAATGATCTTTCGCTAATTGTTCATGTGTCATACTGACAGTAGGAGAGTAAAGAAGGAAAAGCAGTGGCACAAGAACAAAGTTGACAAAAGGCCTGAGAGCAAATGTTGTCCAATGTTAATCATGAGGCCATAAATATGCGAAAAATTTTGACTGGAGAACTTTTATTGGTTACTGAAAAGAATATTTTTTTCCTCTTTCTCCATCCCAAGTTTTGACACTAGTTTAACTCAGAATTTCAAGACTGGTAAATTTTTAAGTAGATGGGCATGCCTCTTAACAAACTGACTTCACAGCAATTGCCTGCAAATACCCATGGTGCTTAGTGGCTGGGAAATGGGAGGAATCAAATGTTAAAAAACAAGTCGTCACGTATTGTCTTCAGTAAGAAAATCTCTAGCCATATTCATCAGTGAATTTGAAGAGAAGGATGTAAGACATGTTTTTCTTAGGAACATACAGATGGTCAATGATGGAGTTTGCACGTTGCATTTCTTCAAGCCCCTCTTTTGTACTCAATATTTGACGCTAATAGTGAACCATTAAGTGTATCTATGTTATATGAATGGTAAATATGATTAATGAAACCGACTCAAAAATCTGTAGTTAGGATCTGGGGGGTTTAATTATTAAATTACTTTTTTTTAAATTACTGTTTTTTAAACTGTTAAAGAACTTTATCAGTGTTTTATCTATTAGCAAAGTAGATCTTCAGGAATAAAAAAGTTACGAAGGCTGACATTAAATCAATTTGAGAACAACACTACTGGTAGCGGGTAGGGGGTTTTCAGGTTTACACTTTAACTGCATTAAAGAATTCTGAAGAAACAAAAAAAAGATTTAAAATTTTTTTCAAAATAGCTTCAGAATGCAGCATAACCCAACTTTTCTAATACTTCCGCCATAAGCAGTGTTGAAAGCTAACTTTCCCTTTTAGTATGACAGGTAGAATTGTCACTTAGACCATCAAGCCATTAAAACAGTTTTTAAAAAGTATTTTGTAGATTCCATAACACTAGCATTCTAGATAATTTTCCAGTGCCTTTTCAATCAAGAACATTTGGCTAAAATTGCACTATCTGACCTTTCGATTAATGGCCCTGCCTCTTGCCTGTCATACTAATACAGAGTTTGGGGAATAGTTAGGATTCATCTGGAAGCGATATAATTTCTGCCTTTGTCTTTCTTTTCTGGACGCTAATGGCTTTTTGTCAGTCCTCTTCACTCAATGTATGACACATAGCAATTCTAGTTAAGTTGTCCATTAACTTCAAGCATTATGACAAGAACAAAGCAACTTCTTAAAGAAGCTGAGTTTAGCTATATAGATTAAATTTCTACAAATCCTTTGCTTATAAGGTGCTGCTTTCAATTGTGACTAATGTTTATCTGAGTGCAACAGTATCCATTACTAATTAAAACAGGCTGCTTAAACAAATATAAAAGGTCACAAGGGCTGTAGATTCAATGTATTAGTGTTCCTGTTTTGTTTCTCTCTGTTTTACTGTCTTATGATTTGGGGTTTTTTTCTTCAAGTTATCTATTTTTCTAAGCAAGAACTGCAGAAAACAAATCAACAAGCAGAAAGCCACAATAGGTGGTCTGAAGTCCAAGGCCTCAGTGTGGCACTAAATGCTACTTTCTTAAGATCATGCAGTATAC
Organism: Apteryx mantelli; assembly: GCF_036417845.1. Lineage (NCBI taxonomy): Eukaryota > Metazoa > Chordata > Aves > Apterygiformes > Apterygidae > Apteryx > Apteryx mantelli. The sequence goes on along the minus strand of NC_089985.1, from coordinate 24,941,011 downwards.
AGTGTTCTATAGCAGACACAAGCAGAAATTAATACATTCATTTCTATGGAGACTTTCAGGTCCAAAGTTACAAACTACTAGGGGAAATAGATTCTGTCAGGAAAACTGACACATGTAGTTCTGCAAGCCTTTCAAAAATGTTTCTTCTGTTTAAATATTTATCACTGAGGTACAAATAAAATATCTGTAACATCCTATAAAAATAATGTGCATTGGATGACTTTTAGAAATATGTTTGACTGTACAATATTTTACTCAGTTCTACCAATCAGACATCTGGTCATGTCTGCAGTAAGGCTGCGATACAAAGCATTTCAGTTCCAGTTTTATGCCTTATACAGTTCTAAATAAAAAGGAATTTCTTATCCCTTATCACTAGGTCACCAATCAGAGAGGAAGTTTCTAGGAGTTGCAGAGAGGTTTGAGAAGTGGAGCTATCTTTGCTGGAGCTTCTTTTAGCCAGATAACACATCAGGGTATCATTTGAATTTAGGTTACATTTAGGCCTATGTGGCAAAGGTATTTTACTCAGTTCTAACTCAACTGTATATTTGGTCTGATTCAGTTCTGGTTGAAGTTAACAGCAGTTTGCCTCTTCCCTATCCAAATTTTCCTAGGACCAGCCATGCCTATGAAATTACACTTGTAGCCATGCTTTTCTGTGTCCCCCAGTGACGTGAGGTCTATCTTAAGCCATGGGCACAGGCACACAGCCTAAAAACAAAGCCTGACAGGGGAATGGTAATCTTCTATTTGAAATTGTATTTTGCATAGGGTTTTTTGGATACAAAGGTCTGTATTACCTGGTATTTCCAGATCTCCCTGAGCCTCCTTCTTTGGTTTCTCACCTTGGGCTAGACCAAGAGTAATGAGGCAGCTATGCTCTAGTCTCCACATCACCTTGTCTTCCATTCCCAAATGTCTAAAATCATTCAAGATCTCACTTCAGCTGAGCCAATCTGCAAAACAATGAATAAAACAAACTTTGGTCATAAATAATATGCAACCTTGACAAAAAATAATTATTTTTATGACCAGAACTATCCAGCTATAGCAGAGGACACTGCAGTGTCCAAAAAAGAGAAGGCAACTTTCATAAGTCTTTAAAACGTAATGAAACTCTAAACTAAGTCTCAAACCACGAACCTGTTGTGCTTGAACTTGAATGACTTCTCACTCTATCGTATGCCAAACAACATTCAGGAGATGCCTTATTTCAGAATAGACTAAAATTATATACAGCAACATCTGTGTGTGTGTGCACCGTGCTGCACATTCTGCCGTTTCTCTCTTGCCAGCCCTTCATCTGAACCCCTTCCCTCAGAGGGTGACAGGCAGTGCATTAGTGTACTGTTAGCTTGCTCTTCAGTGAGCAATCATCTCCCTCTGATGTGTGTGTCTTAGGGCACCTTCAATGAAAAGTACTTACCTATTCCCCAGAGTGCTGCCCTTTCTTTCTTCATCCTCTCAGATTAAAAAAAAAAAAAAGCTGAGTCATATTAAGGATTGAGAAGGAACTGGTCAGGTGAGTGAGAACCAACAGAAAGAACCTGTTTTCCCTGATCCCTGGACCTCTCTGTTAATCTGAATCCCACAGATGAAAATAACTTGCTGGGTACATTTCAGGCAAGGCCCCACGCTCAACAAGGTTCAGCTGCAGAGTGCAAGGTTGGTGGTGGAAGGGGAGAGAGAAAGGTAGTGTTGTTTGTGGCAAGGACAGCTGAGAAAAAAAAAGCAGTCACACACCTGATGTACCACCAGCACTCGAAGTGCTCAACTTTGTACAGGCTGATATCTCAGGCGCCATTAAGTCAGGGGAACAGCAGATAGAAAATTCTCCAAAAACTTCTGTGTCAGTTATTTGGCATTATGGATATCATCTTCTAGGTGAATCTAGACTCACAGGCTCAGATATCAAAATAAACACTGAAATAGCCTTGTACAACCTGCTAAAAAGCTATGTGGTTTCATCCTTTTACTGACTTCCTTCTAATGGTCAGTGCAGTCTTATCAGAACTGCTTTTGGATTAAGTTTGCCTGTCAGATGACAGAGCAATGCTGCCCTGGTGACCCAGGCTAACAAGAGGCGGTGAGCTGAAGCTCCCACAGAAAGGTATGGCAAGCAGAAAGGAATCTGCACGAGGCTCTGGGAGGCTGCAGAATCCCCGTGGATTCTTACCGCTCAGCTCTCTTCCCTCCTACGTCAGATCAATCCAGTAAGAGCTACTTGAATCACTCGCTGACACTGTATTTTCCAGGCGGGTTGCCTGCCTCTCCGTCTGTCTGGCACGCATTCAGTCCATCCACTCAGGTAGTTCACCGCCTGCTGAGGAGGTCTAGCCTGCACATGCCTGCATGTCCATTTAGCTTGTCCATGCCTTGGACACATTTACTTTAGATTGCTGAAGAAAGACTAAACATGATTGTCTCCCTAACCACATCTAACCACACCACAGATTTCCAGTTTGAACCCCATTACCAATAGCTATGTGAGGATTTGAGAATGCACAAGCTTTTGAAGTCCCCATTTCTTAATTGTGGGATAGAATCAACCCCCTGTTGTCACCTCTCTTTCATCTTCATAGTAGTGTGGCTATGTAGTGCATGACAACACTTTATTATATACACAGACAATGCAGCTGTGTAATAATGTTAGCTTTGTCCTTCAGCGCAAAATCATTTCTCTCTAATGTGTGTGTCTTAGGACTCATAACACTGAGATATCTGAAAATGCTGATTCTTTGTCATTTTGCCAAGTTCTGCAGACTTGTAGCATTCATTTAAAAAATTTCATTCAAGCATCTGCACTGAACACAGAATTCACAACAAGAACAACAAAAAGAGACATTCGTTTGATGGTACAACTTTACTGCTTTGTGCAACCGGTCACTGCAGCTCAGAGTCACTGACAAGGGATTACACTAAAGGCTACTCCTTCGTCTTCTATATGTAACTAGACAGATTATACTAAAAGGCTGCTCTTTGGTTTTCTGTACGTAACTAGACAATTTCCATTTAAGACAAAGACCTAAATTTCAAGGGAAAAGACATCTAATTCTTAAGGTTAGTTACATGCTTAAATGCCTTAAAGAATTCCAGACGTTAAAGTTAGGAAAAGGAATTGTTGTTTTTTTTTTAAAAAAAGTGTGTGTGCCTGTGGCGGGGGGGGAGATTTTAAAAATGCAATGAGCCACAGAGCATTTTTCAAAGCAAAATGCTTTCATGTCACCTCTGAGGAGTATATATTTGTGTATGCGTATGTCCATACAGACATACACACTGAAATTAAGGCTACTTGCTCTCATCTGCTCTGATGCAGCTCTTTCTGATACCATAATTGAGGGAATGTAATAGAAGGAAATCACACTAGCTGAGATAGATGACTCATGTTCAGATGATTTTGGTAAGTGAGTCAGGGAGAAATAGAAGGGTGAATTACAATGTAATGACAGAAATCAGTTTTTATGTGAAAAATCAGATGATGGATTTATATGACACAAGAGCATTATCCAAAATCACTCTGTAACATGGGAAGGTGGCTACATTATAGGCTGAAGGAGAAGTTGGCAGTGATAGACATTGATATTAAACGCACAGGAGAGTAAAAAGACATTTTCCAGGTCTAGTAGAAGCTAACAAAACATTACATACAGACACCATTCAAAGGAACCAGCATGAGCTGCATGGACAATGAAACCCCGTGTTCTACCAACATACAACATCTTATCTTAAATGTTCCTAACAATGTAGTTTATCATGAAATGTGAGGCTCATAAAAAGCTGAATGGAACTACTATAACGTTGTCTATAACCTAACTGTGACTAAACAGAGAGCTGATAACACTTCCTTCTGATTATACAGTGTCTGCATAAATTAAAGAATGATAATTATGTCAGGAGCTACACATTAGTGAAACTGATTTTAATATATTGTGAAGTATATTGGTACTATTTACTATTAATCAACGTACATAAAAACTTTGCTTACTCTTGTTTTGCTTCCAGCATGCTGTGTATATTAACCTGTCCAACTTTACATCCTAACCAATTGTGACTATTACATCCATATAATTTATCAGATTTTAAAAAAATTTAAACTCAAGCAACACCTTTCCATATGGCCAATTAGTGAAGTCATAAAATGCAGCAAATATATGATGCTGTATTGAACATCTGTGCTGGTTATCCTATGGGAATTTTTAATAAAGGACCAAACAGCATATTGATGTTAATTCTATGTTACCGGGACTTTAAATAAAAAACTAAAATAAATAGCATCCATTAAACTGATCATACTGTTGTAACTCAAATTGTGTTTATTATGCTAATGGAACATGAAATTAAGAAAAAGACCTTTATGCCAGTGGAATTAATTAATGAGCTTTATGAAGGCATTGGGATGTAATTTATTTCTAGATAAGTAAGTCTAATTTGCAGTTCCATGGGTCTCTGCAATGCTGATTGTAATAGTTATTCCTGCAGATGTGCTGCTCACAGCATGTCTTTCCATTAGAACTGAACACCTCATTATATAAACTGTACCTAATTAAACATAATACAGTGGTGACTTGTTAAACTGGCCTTTTTAAGTCAGCAGCTGCCTAAGCTAATAATACCGTACACAAGATTTATATCATCTACCATATAATACTGATATTAAAATATACTGCCCAAGGGATTGATAACTAATTTACCAGTATGTAACAGGTACACTTCAGATCCTACAATGGAGGTTAAAGACTACTAGCCTATAAAAATCAAATGAATTCAAGTGTATTTGGAGTTCTTAATAATTATGAAAGTTTTTTAAATAACTGTGTTCTTTTTAACAGGTTATTTTAAAAAACAAAATCAGAGAATAACTCCTGTCCTATGTCCTTTCTCCATATCTGACGAGCTGTTTTTCTTAAATGGTCGGTATTATTGCAGTATCTGAACACAATTAGATATGTGCAGGCTCATTTTATTTCAGGCAAACCTAACAAAGAAACCCCTAAAAACAGATCCAACTCTTCCTTGAACTTTGAAAGTTTGATTCTGGAACTACTCTAGGACATGTCCGTCCTTCCACCAAAATGTAAATGTATCGCATATTCAAAAGTATGGCAGTCTGTCCCCATGAAGTCTGCTTATTTCAGTCAAAAAATCAGACAGTCGGAAATATATTGAGAACACGTTGATTCTCTCATGAGATAAGATAGGAATATTCAAAAACTACACAAGAACAGATTTTGAACAAACAACGTTTGACCCCGAAAACTTTCACATTACATATACACTTTCTGGTTTAAGATTTGTTTTCTGCTGCTCTCTTCTCCAAACGCTGAATGCCCTGCCATTTTGAGTTGCAGCGCAGAGTGGCGTGCGCATGAACTCCCTGCCGCCGCTCTTGCCGTTTTGCTGATCTCCGTACGAGGCAGACATGCTGTGCTGCAGCTCTCCGAGGGGAACGCTGCAGCCGTCGCAGTCGCCCTCCAAAAGTCGCGATCCTGCCCCACCTGCCGCCCGCTCTTGCTCTTTCCCGATGCGGAGCCAGGGGAAGCCACGTGCTCGGCCCTGCCTCTTGCTGCCACTTCTCCTCTGAACCACAAAGAAAATGAGACTCCAGTCCTAAACATCTTTTCACATCTGTTGTTCCAAGCAATAAACTTAAGCACATGCTTAAATTTAGTCAAAGACTTAAGTCCATCAACACCAAGTACCAAGACAAATTCAAAGTTAAGAAATGTTGAAACGTTTACTCAGTCAGGACTTCAGCTTCCCCACAATATTCACTCTCTTGTACAACCTTTTCTTGCCCATAGAAGCTAGAAAACACAAAGAAAAGGAAAAGTGACGATATTACTTGAAGACCATCACTCAGACTCTTTTCAAGTTTGGGGGGAAAAGATTCAGATTTGCTCTGAACCGCTTTCCCTGTCTTACTGACCACATTACAAAAAGACGGTGCTTTTAAATCAGCCATTACTTTATCTCTGTTTTCAGTAAGCTGTGACAATCTAACCATAACCCTTTTCTATAGACAACTACTCTGATAGCAAACCCTGTCACTCTCATAAACCTTAATATCTGCAGCGTCATACTTTACTTTCAAGGATTCTTAGTAAAGACAGTTTGACAGCGTCCGCTCTCTTGCCAGAATCCCAATATCATTCTGAAGTGTAGTCTGAAATATATGAATTATCTGCAAATTAAAGTAAAATTACAGTTTATGCTAGAGTTACACATTCCCAGAAAAAGGACCTGTCTTGTCTTAAATGAAGCAAAACAAGTAACAGAACCAGGCGCAACTTTATTTCATTGGCAGAAAAAATACAGCAGGCCTCCCAACTGAAACAGCTTGTACACAACCGGCTCGTCCTACCGACAGACCAGGGTTGTCAGGGCAGAGCCGAGAGTGGCCTCTGAAGGAACGTGGATAAGGAATACAACAGGTTTTTGCATGAGATCCTGTGATTAGAAGCAAAGCCTGTAGGAGAAATAGCTACAAATGTAGAAATTGCACCATAACATTCTGTTTGACCACTGCCTTCACCAAGGCTGCATTTTAATCTCCTGGTTGTCATCATTTACTTCATGCTTTTAAGAGAGAGTCCTCCAATTACTACCCAAAGTATTTAATTCTTGCTCTGCAATGTCATAGCTTGGGATCTTTATTGTAAAATCCTTTATTATAAAATTTCTGGACTAAAACCACTCTCTTTAAAAAATGGTATTGTTTAAATTCAAAAACAGACCTGTTTTTGATAGAAGTCCTATTTAACTTTGTAATCTCTCAGTAATCAAATATGAAATATAACAGAACAGCAACATAATTTGATGTGAGAGTAGAATTTAACAGAATCAATCCTGATCATGAGCACCATGGGTCCATGATAATTATTATTTTTAATTAAAGTATTCCAGATATGAACTAATTTTCTTTGCTCACTACTTTTATTGTATCACTTGATTTGAAATGGGAACAGTGAACACTTTGAAAAAGGGTTGACAGAGTGTCTTGTTTCACAACAGATCCAGGATACTTCTGCATCCTCTGCCAAAATGCGTTTTAGTAACTTACCACAGCTGAACTCCTCCATGACTTATCACAGATAGCCTCTGCTTCTTAAAGCAACTCAAAACTACAAAAATATTTTCCCTGTACCTTCAGTACTAAAAACACGCAACAATCTCACCAAAGACTTCATCAGATCTAGAGAACTGGCTACGTGTTGGATCTTGAACTTGACAAGCATTTTCGAATATGAAGTTATTTTAAAATTAGCAATCCTTATCTGTTTCTCAAAATAGAAGACAAAAATCCTGTCATTATGCTCCCCAACTACATACCAAAATAAAAAATATTAAAGATAAACAGAAGTCCAAAAAAATATAAACTTCTTTTACAGGATCAATAGAAATTTTATGAAATTAATTCAAATTTCAATTATTTTATTCTACCGTTTTTCATTATGGAGCTGTTTTACACTTTCTTACTCTGAGTCTGGAGAAAAAAATTCAAAAAAACAAGGGTGGCTTCACAAGCTTACTACTGTGGCCAAGTTTCTCAGGTTCATTTACAGATTCAGGAAATCAATGAAATTGAGTGAAATATCAACATATTTTGATGCTCACATGAGCTGAACTTCCCAAGCCCTTCAGGGAAAGTGACTCACAACTGGTATGATCTCACAGGGGCCCGAGAATACTGGCCTGAGAGTTGTACTATCTACCTAACTTCTTTGACAATTAAGGACTATGCACACAAGCAATTATCCTGGAAGCAATAAAAAGACCTTAGACCATCACTTGTAGCTGATCTTCAACCTTCTTGGAAGAAAAAGGAGGACAAACACCTGGGACCAAATAAAGACTCTCAGCAACATTTCTGGCTCAGGGAAACAAAAAACTTGCAATAATATGATCAGCAAAAAAGAAAAAGTTCTTTATTAAAGACCTAACCAAGAAACAGTTTTTGTTTAAGCAAATTGCTGCTAGTATGAAGTCAAAAGAAGCTGCTACCATAAAGCCAAAAGAAGCTGTTGGGTGAAAGAAAACGTTCTGAAGTTACTCATGTCGTTCCTTTCAAACCAAATGCAGAAGGTTATTGTCAGCTGTTTTGCCAAAGACTTTATTCACAGATTCTCTAAAACACTAATCGTCTTCCTGGAATTATTCACTATATACAAAGAGTAATTTAAATAATTATTATGATACCATCACCTGAAATAGCAGCATCAAATGGTGATTTGGGACAATTACAGGAAATAAAAATAGCAGCTTCTTCCAAATATCTCTAGACTTATTCAAAATCTGTGTCTGGGTGAAGGGAAGCCTCCTAAATCGACCCCCAGGCAACAGAAAAATCAGAGAAAAGTTCCATCCACTGATGTCTCACACTATCACTTCTCCTCGAATAGGACAATCATTTTTTAAAACCCTGAATTTTTTTTTTCTAATGACTGGGGAGGAAAAGAGAAAATAAGGAATATGCACACATTATTTCTAGTTCATTCTCTTGCCAAAACTTGGGTTTTGTAGCACAGTGAGGTCACAACCACTCCCTGACAGAACAGAAGAGATCTGACAAGTTTGTTGATTGCTGACTAAGTTACAGCACTAAAATTTTTCCAATTATAACAATATTTTCATGATTTGCAAGGTCCATTTCCATTCCCCATGTGCATAACTGTAAAGAACACTAATGCAATGTAGTGAGTAGGATTCAGACAGTCGATTCTGCTCCCATCAGTGACAGAAATCTCCACTGACTTCAATGTAAATGGAATCAGGCCCTTCATGTACGTATTAAAAAAAGCAGACATTCCTATCTTAATATTTTCCGAATGCAGGCTTTTGATGGGACAAAGGAGATAAGACAATCTGATAAAAGTAACATGAAAGCATATTATTATCTATACTATCTCTATTATAAGACATAAAAAAACTCTATAGTGTATATATATATTACTATAAGCTGCAATGAAAGTTGACCTGGTTTCTAGAGGGCAGTTTTTTAAGTATGATGCTGCAGCAGTTTTCAATGACATACATTTCTACAACATTTCTCAAGCCACTGAAAATTAGATATGTCTGCAAACTACAATATAAATGCAGCAGAATTTTATCTTATCCCTTCTTGGCTGCTAGCTATAAAGTAAGTGTTTCAATATTATTTTCTATATAAGCATGAATCACTAAGGCTCTTCAGAATTTTTTTAGAAGACAGACATTATTATTTTTGTCATTGTCATTAACAACAAGAAATATCACTACTTTTTAATTCCAAGTTGTCTTTCTTCCCTCTCTGGAGGTTCCCACACAGAATCACCCTAGAATGCATTTTAAAAGCACAGGCATTTTGAGTTAGATTTCCCCAACTTCATTACCAAATTCTCATAGTACCAAGGTGCAGAGCAGTGAAAAATGCACAGAAGGAAACATAATCCCCACAACTAAGGGGAACTCCCGTTCAGTGAGTGACAAATCAGCAGTGGAAGATAGTAGGGTGGTTTCTGCACGTTCAGCAGGGCTTCGTGGAGAAGAGACTTAGGCTGTTCTCACTCAGATGTCCCCAGGAGATATAGGGTAGTCCTAGCACAATCAGGTGACATTTTTTTCAAGGCCCAGAACACACTGCACTGAATTAAAATCTAATACATTAGGAACTGTATTAGAGTAGTACTTAGTGACTTCAGCTATGCATATTTGATGTGCTCTGGAGAGTTTAAACTCCACAGGGAATGACTTACACAGGGTGGGAAAAAAGGAATGTTATTGACTGCATGAACAGGGAGTTGAGTCAGGAAGTTTTCACAGAAAGCTGTACTGTGCTACTGGATGACTACACTGTGCGAGGGAACCCCCAGCCAACTAGATCCCAAGATAACACTGCTTCTTGCCAAACACTTCCTAGTCTCCAGCCTGCATCAATTACTGAAACACACCTCATAAGACCCAATGTAAGTAGTGTTAGCAAAGTTATTTTTCTTGAAACAGAGACAATCACGAATTCAACATATAACTTAAGGGAAAGGCAGTTAGTGGGAGAAGGTGAAAGAAAAAAAATGCAAGAATGCCTTTGATTCATCCTTTCTGTGCATACTGAGCCAGATTCGTAGCCAATGCATAGCCTCATTTTTCCATTCATACCTATTTAGCTATGATATTCTCTACAACTGGCATGTTTAGCAGCAGGGCTAAGAACAAACTTGTAGATCCAGCCTTAGTACTTTCCAAACCCCTGCACAAGTACGTAAGATGGCAAAGGGTCATAGAGCTGCCCACATTTCTACCCTTTGCCCAACCACATCACTACACATCACCCATGAGCTGAAGATGTGCTCCAGTCACCAAGGTAGCTGTCAGGCCTAAGGCTTGCGGACTAGTGCAACAGCTCGGTTAAAACTAGAAATGCATGCACAAATTCTGACCTCCAGTGAAAAAAAGAATGCATATCTGTGCTCCTTTTTTGCTTTATTGGTTTCCCACCAAATCTGCTAATTTCACTATACTTTTTCTGACTTACTCCAAATTCACAACTTCTGAATAATCACATTTGCAGCTCTGCTAATTTTGCTGCTTTGGGAACATAGCAAAGTCTGGCTGCCACAACTGTGGTTCTTTTGTGTTCAAAACTGCATCATTTATGTATTTAAAAATACATATGATATTTATAAAGCCTACTCAAAACATTACCAAATTGTCCCATTTTCATGTTTTCATGACAATTTGTATGTTTTCCATATGGGCAAGTGCTGACAATATGATACAAGCTTAATGGAACAAACTGTGGTTTCTCTTTATTGTCTTGGCATCAAAAATCTACACTTGCAGAAAAATAACTCTCTCCAATATTTCCCAGGGATGAATTTTCATTAAGGCAATATTAAGTGCTGCCCTCTCTCTCATTTTATTCAAAAATGAGCCAGGAATTTTCACTGCTTACCTCACCATCATATCTGAGAGCATTATAAAACTATTGAGAAAAGCAGCTGATACCCAGACAGTGCAGAATTATTCAGCCGAATGTTCTGTAACCTATTGTGAGCTTCACAGAAAGACTCAGGGTTTTTTTTTGCCTCATTCTCTATCCACAGGCAGAGAGAAGCCATTCCTCCTGCACTGTCCTTCTATTTCTGTTTTCTCTCTCCAACTCTCCAGAAGCAGGAAGAGTTAATGCCTGCAAGCATTAGGAGAAGGCTGTGCTAAAAGACTAAGGCTGAAAAGGCTGACAGTAAATGATATCCTTAAAAGTTCCCAAAGACTCCAGTGTGGCACTGAAAAGAGCTATTATTCCTATCCTCCACCAGCATATGTACTTCAGCTATCCCCATCCAGTGTCTGCCTCCCTCTTCCTTCCTTATTGCAGAGCTGTCCTTTCCTTCTACCTTTCTCCTCCTCCAATTACTGCAGTCCTAATGTAGAGAAAGCTTTCCCTGACCTGAAGCTCCTGGGTAGGCAGTCAGATGAGCTAGCTTTCTCTTCATTTAATCTAGCTCCTACACACCCTTCACAACATGACAGGCATGTCAAATGAGCCATCCGCCAGGCCACTGACAGCAGTTTCTGGGGCATAAGAGAGGCAGTTGATGGAGAGGAGATTGTTGGAGGGAGTCAGGAAGACAGGAAGCCATAGGTAATATCACGAGTGCCTGCTGAAAGCTGACAACTTAATGGGTATGATACCGCTGGTTATTTTACGTACCTCAAGTTTTGGTCTTGAATAATACACTTACTACTGAGAAGTTAAAGTGGGAAATAGATTTTGCCAGTGTTAATAACACAGGCTAATAGAAGTTAGAAGTTGTGGGTAATAGGCACCACCTCAGTCAAAGTCTGAAATTTGTTTTAACTTCCTGAGAGGTGAGTGTTGATGAAAGTTGCTGTGCTGATAGAACAAAAACAAGTTAATTCATCCACAGCAAAAGTAGCTTGTTCTGGACAGCCTGTCTCTAGGACAGGGATGGTTACTGGGCAATCTGTTTAAGAACCAGGTTAAAAGATAGCTGACTCAGATATTCTCTGAAAGAGCTTCCTATTAACTAACTAGAGATATTCAACCATGAGTTAGAGCCTCTTCCCATTAGGAGAAGAAAGCAGCACTTCCACCAACTGTTCTCGTCTGAGGTGACTCACCTCAGTGACACCACTGTCCCTAGACGTGCATATGGTTCCATTTGCACCTCCCACGTCTGACGGGCAAATCTGCAGGGAGCACTAGAAAAGTGCACAGATTGTCACTCCATTTCTTAGCAAGACTTCTTTCTTGCCAAGTGCCTTTCTATACATGGGAAAGGCACTTCAGCACAGTCTTACTGCCTTCTGCACAACACACCACATCATCCTGTTCTCACAGCAAACACTAACACTTCTGTGAATGCAAACAGGAGTGCAGATGAGCTTCAGCAGAAGTTTTCATTGTTGGTATTCTGCAACTTATTGTATTCTGTTTATTCTGACTCTTGTTTTCATCAGCCACGATCTTCATTTTCTTCATTTCATTACATTTCCTTTAAAGGAGCTTGTGGCTGAGGTCTAAGAAAGTTCAAATAATAATTACTTTCATCTTCTTCCTTAGCAGGTTTTTTAGATCTCTCAGTGACATTTACAAGATGAGCATTAACAGAAACAAAATGAACTTTAGAGGAACAGAATCTAATGATGACTTCTCTCTAGTTCTACTTCTGGATTGTTTTCATATTAGGTACAGTACACATATATAGCTTAATTAGGACAAAATCTCTGCTAGCATATGATCTCATCCTTTGCAAAACTACCAAAGTTAGTAGTGTTGAATAGGCTGTAAATCAATCTGATATTTGCACATAGTGTTGAATCTCTCTCACCAATTAAGCACGGTTGTGGATAAGCTCTGGATCCAAAAGTTCACATGATGGAACTTTTGGCACAGAGCTGAATGCTCTCCATTAAGAAGTACAACACGGAGTCATAAGCTATATTCTGCACTGGTTCATTTATCATCTAAGCAGAGTCTTGATTAAACACCTGTCTGTTCCCCTTATTTGTCAATAGCTTGTATATCAAGGAACTGATTGCACAGTAACAGGGAGAAAGTTTGCAGACAAGAAACCACTGAGTCTATTCTGTAAAAAATAATGGAATTACTGAAATTAGGTAAACTTCCTGGAAGCTGCAGGATGGATTCTACTGCAATCATCACCTAATGTCTAAAAACTGAACAAAATTGCTCATTTGCTCAAACTTGCTCATGGAGCAAGTTGTCATCAGGCTAGTGATGATTCACATAGCATTGAAATCTAATAATCGACATAGTTTGATTTTGAGCTTTCGCTTTAGTTCTTCATGATCAAAGTGATATAATAGTGATCAAAATCATTAATATTAAAAAATTGTGTTGCGATAAGGTGAAATAGTACAAAATATAGACCACTGGGCAGACACTCTCCCAAGGGTTTTTTTTTAAAGAAAATTAACAAGAATTCTGTTAACAGGAAGAATGAAAATGGAGGGGAACAGGAAGATTTTTGCCTTTTCTCCAGGCCCAATTAGGAGCGGTAACTCTCCCAGGGTAACCTGACCTATGAATTACAGTGAACTGAATTCCTTGCTTTTCACAAATCATTTGTAAATCATTTTTTCAGATTATTCATCATACTATTTAATCAATTTCAGTTATGTTCAAATGTTCTTTTTCTTCTGGCACTTTTCTGCTTTTCACCCTTACAACTTGCACTACAGTTAAAATATAACCATCCCCAAAAGTACTGATACATATGGTTGCTAACTTTGTGTGCCATTTGCTAAGCATTTTATAAAACAGAACTACAGCACATGTATCAACAAAAACAGACAATAGAAGTCATTTCAGGAATGATAATAGACAGTGGTCACATCACTTGCATTCTTACCAGGAAATTCAAGTTTTATCTGCTGGACAAAAGGGCCTGACCAGCCCTGGTAATGGGAAGTGAGCCAGAAAAGAAAGGCAGGTTTTAAAAAACTTCCCACAGAAAGATTCCAAGAGTCAAAGGACGCAACAGGATTTGGAATCTAATGCATTCCCTTCTGACTTTTTTCTTTCATACAAATGTATTTGAGATGTACAAACACTCAAAGCCTAAACCCTTTTTTTTAACATAAATTTGATTTTTCTACCTTAATTATTGTTTATATTGTGCATCATTTAGGTGTGATTATGTTATATTTAAGTATTCCTAAATTAATTCACATTAATCTAGTTACCTAAATTACATTTGAAAATTTATTTTAATGTGACATCCTGTTAATTTGTTCCTTTGGTACTTCAATCCTGCATCCCTGGGGCAATGCAACTATATCCCATCTCTAATGCAAGAGTTTCAAAGCTCCAGTACAGCATACAAACTTAGGATAGTAGGAATTGCCATACATGATCAGAATCACAGACCATTTGGTCTAACATCCTGTCTCCTGCTGGGAAGATGCTCCAGGGGAAAGTGGAAGAAACCCAGCAGTAAGCAATAAGGATATATAACTGCAGTATAGTCACTTGACGCAAACAAGGAAAACAGCAAACCAGTGATTTTATGGACAGCTACCGTAAGAGCAGAGATGAAAAAAACAACAAGAAACAGTTTTGAGGAACGCTACTATGCTTCTTTTCTCTAAGTTTTCATTCTAACCACTCTTGATAAACCCTTGGTATTGCAGCATAGGCTACAATTAAAATTACTTTTCAGAACACAGCTATGGGAAAGAGAGAAAAACGTGCACTTACTCTATACAGTGCTTTTTAACAAGTGCTGTCCAAGTGGCCCACAAATTTTTATTCAGAGAAAATCTCTGCTTTTGCTTATACCTGCTTAAATCAGGAGGAAATTTAATTGTACTGCTTTTGGTTTAGAATGGGGTAGTGAAAAGTTGAATTCAGCCATTATGCAACACTAGGACATACCTATGCAGTATGTATAAAACATACAGAGGTTCATGATCTTTGCCAACAACTGAATTACAGCAATCCAAGGCCCTATATATAGGGAACATGCCCTGATAAAAATCACAGTTGCAAAAAACCCCACTCCCCTTACCCTCACACAAGCAGAGCATTCCACTAGGGCTGAAAGGGCTTAATTTTTGTCCTCTCTGTAGACTGGACTTCAATCTGCACAAAATCTGAGAAGGGAGACCTTCATTCCCCTTCACTGAAAACTTTCACAGTAAGCCTCTCCTAGCCCTTTCATGAGAAGGCCCTGCATAAAGGAAGATACTTACTGAATGAAGGTTTAAAATGAGCTTCCCAAAAAAGCATAGGTCTTCTGCAATAAAACCTGCCTCAGATTTTGCAAATCTGGGAAAATAAAGAAAAAAAAATCTGGGAAGAAGGGAAGATCTTCTTGAAGCACATGAAACCAAGTCTTTTAGCAGTGACAAGACAATAGCTCCACATAATGATTTTTTTTATATATTTTTTCTTTACCTAAAAGTAAAAGAAATCCAACTTCAAGATTTTTTCAGAAAACTATGTTAGGAATGTCACATGACTGCCCAGAAACTCAAAATCTTTTTAGTTCTACACCTTTTGCGTATACATTACAGTACAGTCTAATAATCACTTATTTGTCAATATCATTTTTTTCTCCCACAAACTCAGACAGATGTAATATCTTACAATATTTTTCACTGCCATAATGGCCCAGTATGTCTTTACTGACAGACTTTTATATGATTAAATTCTCATCTCTCTACAGTAGATATTTTATTATTTTAGTCAGCAGTCATATACTATAGACATTCTTTTCAACCAGCAGCACTGCTGCCTTAAGTTCAATTTCAAGATGAGATTTGACTTTGAAGCTAATTTAGCTGCAAACACAGGTATCCTACAAATGCCAGTCGCACCTCACCATGTTCCTGAACTTGCAAAGATATCTGACAAGTAGCCAAACTGCACAACAACAGTGACCATCAACCAAGGATCAACAAATAACAGCAGTTTTTAGATGAAAAAAATGCTGGAATGTTTTCTCAGTTCTTGGGAAACAAAAAATGCATCAAGAAAAGAGGTTCATTATGCCTTAGAAACTCCATTAAAAATAACTACCTAGATCACCAGCCAGACTTGAAACTTGAATGCTCATACCTGCAGTGCACACTTCATTCCTACTGTTTGAGCTAACACCAACTGTGCCATTGAATTATAAAACTAGTCACTAGACACTATCCAAATGCTGATGGATCAGGGAATCCGTGCTTTGAGTCTGACCATGGGAACAGAGCATAGTCCAGTCGTTGAAGACAGCATAGTTAAGAATGCAGATTTGGCTCACACGTGGAAAAGCTGAAACAGATAATTTATTTGCCACATATACAGCTAACAGACTCTCTGGCACATACAAAGTGTTTGACAGCACAAGATGCAACATTATCTGAAGTGATATGGTAATTGTACTTCAGAAATAGTAGCTGAGGATGCAGTCAAGAGATGCCTCTTAAAGGGATTGAATAAGTGTGACATTTCTTACCTTTCGAATACTTAACCTTGCACTTGCAACATGCTTTTACCATCAGGACTGTTGAAGGAGTGTACAGAAAAAAATGGAGTAGAAAGGAACAGCACTGAAAACAATACTGTCTAGTAAGGAATTAATTAAGGAAAGATGGACAAAACTGGCTGTAGGAAACATATTATTTTGCAATGTCCAGAAATAAACTGGAATATACAATAATATTACTTCTCATAAATAAATGGAGTATTATTTAGAGTGTAAATGGGTAAAGACTACCCAGCCAGAGCTTTCCCAGATTGGTATCCCCCCCAATATCTTTCTTGCATGAACAAGTAACAACAGATATCCCTTTCCATTGCCATTTCTCATCCTTTGAGAAGCAGGCAGTTAGAGCTCCCAGCCAGGCCAGAGAATTTACTAGTTACTATATTCATTAGTATGGCCAAAATTGATTCAAATTTGTTTTGTAAAAACACCTAATTTTCTGTTCAAAAATGCATATTAATATATGCACGGTATTTCTGTGGCTCACGCTGAACATACTCACTAGATGAAGTTGTTCTTAAGGTTCCTTTTCTGTCTAGGGAAGCCACTGCTTTGGCTGAACTGTGTTTATGGAGCCACCCCATTTCTGCCTTAGAGAGATTCAAAAAAACCAAACCTCCTGCGAAAATGTACTCTCAAATTAGAAGCAAAAGCAAAGGACATGCTCACTGAGATCAGTGAAATGAGGAAAGTCAGTTTAAGATGAAAAAAAAAGAAAATTCTGCTTTTGACATATGGCCTTCCTTTGAACACAAGACAAGTAACTTTGAGAAACTGTTTCACTGTACCACATATAGGGCCCTGCAGGGCTTTTTCAGCTGAAAACAAAAGCTACTAGTCTGATCTGGACAGGTGTCAACGCGAGCCGAAGCAGACAACACTGGGATTTCAGAAGGTAGGCACCTAACTGCAGAAACATAATTACAAATGATGACAAATAGATGGAAAGAGCTTTGTTTAATGGCCAAAGTTTAAAATGAGCTTGTAAGATCTATATACACTAAAAAGCCTTAATGCTTGTGTACTGAAGAGGTTGATAACAAAATCAGTGATACAAAATGGAATATGGAATACCACAGTATTAAAGTATTGGTATTTCTAACAGTAATACTACCTGTAACACTACCTTAATGACTTTTTCCTAGATGTTATATAATGTAATTAATCTGTTGGAACATCAGTGTGTGACACTTGGAGTGTCATCCCTAAAACCAGATTTAATCAGACATGTAGGCTTTAAAGACTGATGGAGGTTTGACATCTCTCACTAATTAGAGAATTTTGTGAAGACCTTTAGATGGCTTTCTGCAACCACGAGTGCCTCAATACTTTTATAAATCAGGTCTATGTCGACTTGAACCCACGATGTAATTCCTACATTAAAAAATACTGCTATATATGAACCACCAGTGCAGCTAATTGTAAAAAAATATTTATTCCATCTCTTTCTATATAACTGCAGTACTGAAACATATAACACATAGGCACTTTAGATTAACAACCCTTTTTTTTCATCATTTCTAGAAAAACCCTGATCCCTTTTCCATAAAAAGAAAAACTCTTATGGAAAAAATACATTCAGAAAATGGAGGCCACGTCTTTGGAGCCCCATATGCTTCAGAACATGAGTAGCCTTAAAGCAGTATTATTAACCTCCCAGAAATGTAAGAAAATTTTGTCTTTAATAACTATTTTGAACTGTGTGCCATGCAAAGAGTCTGTTGGCATGTTCCTGGTCCTTTATACCAAGAAAACATAACAGGAAACTTTAGGGAAACAGGAACAGATCAATGCCGGACACGCAGTGGGAGTTCAGTGCAGATTGTAAAATGTGCCTAAAGGAAATTGTTCAATTTATTACTTCTTATTTAAAAAGCAGTATACACCTTTGCTCAGTGCCTGGAAAACAAAGAGCATATGTGTAGGGAAGGCAGAAGATTGAATGTGCCTCAGCAGGCAGAACTTACCCTCTCTCTTCACAGAAATATAAAAGCTCAGAATTGGATACCCCTTGAATTTGTAATTAATCTTACTATAAATTATTTCAATTACCTGCGACACTGCTGGAAAGAATATTTGCCTAAAAACTCTAAAATGCTAGTATGATAAATGGATTTTTTATTCATTTTAAACATAAATGTAAATAAAATGTAGGGACTGCCTGAAGTATCCCTCACCTAACAATGTTCTTACGGATTCAACCATAAGCAGCAGTATGTTTGTCTTCTCCACTGAGTAGAGGGGTAAATGTTCAAAATTTCAAAAATTATCAGTGATATTGGATGATCAGCTCAAGACATCATGAAGAGGCTTGTTTTTTGGAAGTCTTAAGCATCTTTGAAAATCAATCTCTAAAATAGGCACCCAAATCACTCATCCCTTTTGAAAAATAATTTGTTCTCTGAAATGGCAAATTAAAGAATCCGATCCTGATGGCCGCATCCATAAGCATAATGGAAAACAATGAGGATAGTAAGGTGACTAAGGGCAGCAGAACAACATATAGAATGGAAAGGGCCCAGTCCCATCACTATTCATAAGCACCGACTTGTTCTGCCTATGTGTTTTAACGGGGACAGACACAAGGTATCTTGAGCTGTTTTAATGAAAGAAGGTTGCACTACCCACCATTAACCCAGAGTGGAAGAAGGGCTGTCTTTGAGCATTTGAAGGTGCACAATAAAACCTTGCTACTGCTCCTCCATACATAGCTTCTTGCAATGAAGTTAAAATACGGCTTTTTATACAAGCCATGTTACAAGATAATTTCTCCTAAAAAATAAACTCATAAAAAATACTCTTAAAAAAATTCCTGATCTATGTTTTCAACCCACATAGATATTAAACCTAGTTTCCTAGACCCTGAAAAGCTAATTATGCATTCAATTAGAGTTTCTTAATAAAGATTAAAACTCTGAAGTCTATTACAAGCCCATATTTAATTCAACTGCCATTTTATCCATGCCATGAAAGTGTGAGTGGTAACAATGAATATAAATTATAATACATGCCATAGAGTGAATGCTATTTGTCCAAGTACGTTACTATAAAGAATTAAATTTTGCTATCGGTTCCATAATCTAGTTAAAATTGGTATTCTTTATTTGGTCTTTCAATGTAGTCCAATTTCCTACTTTGAAAAACAAATTCTAGGGAATAAAGAAAAGAGATTAATTTATCATTAAGACTCTGCTTAATTGAAGTCAATTCCGAACAAACTTGAATTCAATTTCTGCTCATTAAATTGAATGTGCTCTGCGTTTCTCTCTGCATTGCTTTGAGCAAGCAGCTGAGAACAAGGGACTAACATCAAAATTATTAAATTGAGGAGATTTTATTTGGTCTTCACATGCCAGAGCTGCTTTGATGAGGAGCTGTTTTGGCACTGAAAGGAAACGAGAGCAGCTGGAGGAAAAATCAAATGAAACTAAGCCTCGGAAAATTGAAGAAAACGCAAGCTTAATAATATTTAATAATTAAATTTCCACAAACAATAGCGGCAAATGAAGTAATCTGCAAAGTCTGTGAACTCATTTGCATAATTGATGCCGGTCCCCTGTAAATGAATAATGAAGATAATAAAAGATGTTGCTAAAAATGGGCACAATAACAGCAAATTTCATCAAGCCGCGCTCTCTGATTAATCTGCTCTTGCAAATCAGCAGTGAGAGGGGGACGCGTGATTACCCGCGCCGCGGCCGGCAGCAGGCGGCAGCCCGCCCTTTCCCGCCGCCCGCCCCGGGCGCCCCGCGCCCGCCCGCCCGCCCCCCCCGGGGCCGCAGCCCCAGCCCCCTGCCGGCCCCATGCTCCGACCCCGGCTTGCAGCCGGCGGCGCCGGGGCGGCACGGACCTGCAGGCCTGCCCTTGCCGCCTGAGCCGTGGCCTCCGCTGGGCCAAGGGCCCGAGGCGAAGCGCAGGGCTGCCGCCGCCTGGGCACCGGGCCTGCGGGGAGGCACCCGCTCGTCACCCGCCAAGGGCAGGGACGGAGCTCTGCCCTCCATGCTGTCCTCTCGGGGTCGGTGACCCTCCTGGGACATGCTTTGCCTCACTGCAGAAGTACCTGGTGACGTCCCAATCTGTTACTGCCTGGTCGGGCCGTCAGCACTGGAGGAGGTCTAGCTGGGTCAGCTCTGCACCTGGAGCTCCTGCCTAGCCTGGCAGTCGTACCATCGCTCATTTAGTCGTAAGAATAAGGCTAGCCATATGCGTAACCATCTCTACTTATTTAGACTGATGCAGCGCCTCGTGGCTCTGCTCAGACTCGTGGCACAAGGCATGGCCCATCACTTAAGAACAAGTGCCACAAGTATAAATTGCTGGCCATTTTGTAATCTAGCTCAAATGTCAGTAGCCATAAAATAATATTTTTAAACTACTAATACTCAGTTTACCCTGACTTAGCTAGTTCCACAAGGGGCCAACTCTGCAGTTTTTCCCGGCATTAATTAGTGCTGTTCACAGGATTGTGATTTTTCACAGATCACAAAAAAAGATAGAAGAAATGAGTTATGCCGCTTCCTGAAGCTGATGCATACGTTGGCAGTGGATGCTACACACTGAAAATGGGAAAGCATCCTGAAAAGTAATATCTTTTCATGATGCCACCATCAAAATTTTCAGAAGCATTTAGAAATAAACATTTAGGAAATTATTTCATTGGGATTACTTATGTGAGTATTTATAGGATCAGGCCCCAAAGTGGTAATGTATAGATATAATTTAACATTTATTGTGTTGCTTTCAACCAGTGATCTCTCAGACCAGTGAAACATTGCAGTGAATGAGAACTTTTCACTGTATATAATACTTTTTGTACCCAAAACAAGATACCCTCTATTTTAATTGTGTTATTTTGCTCAGATTCTGGATCCACCTTTGCAAACAGCATTTGTTTGAAGTAAAGGGCAGGTATTTTACTGCAGAATGGAAACTTCAATACTAGACACACCAAAGAGAAGCTTTTTATATCAACCTATCTAGTGAAAAAGAAAAAAACAGATTATTTCCTCATGTTTATGCTCATTTGCAAACTACAATTCAGTCTATTTAACTTGGCCAGCTTTAACAAGTCTCATAAACCATCTCATTCCTTTAAACATAAAGAAGAAAAGTCTGCTCTTTGTGGCAAATATATTCCCTTCATCCTTCCTTTTGCACTGATACTAAACAAGTGTTTGAATCTAGCTATTAAATCTATACACAGTATTATATAGATAAGCAATACAGTTCATTTGATATATCATAATTCATACAGAAGTACCATGGGCAAATTGCATTCGGTATATATAAAAGCAGTTAAGCCATACAACATCACATGAGCAGTTTTTTCAGGA
Source organism: Apteryx mantelli (assembly GCF_036417845.1). NCBI lineage: Eukaryota > Metazoa > Chordata > Aves > Apterygiformes > Apterygidae > Apteryx > Apteryx mantelli. The sequence continues at coordinate 24,919,182 of NC_089985.1, read as the reverse complement.
GTTTGACAAGGAGGACAATAACCAAGCTTAAGATACTGGCAAAGCCTGGAGGGCAAGAAAGAACAGGGTTTAATCGTTTTATTAGACATCTAGGGTATTGTTTTATTAGTGAAATAGGAACAGATCCCACTATACAGATTACAAATCCAAATTGTACAGCTAGGAGGAAGCCTTTTAATCATATTTGTGTTTTCATAAAACTTGCAGAATAATTCAGTTCCTAGCATAAGTCAGGACAGCCTTTGAACCACTATAAACTCAGCAACTTTGTCATTGAATGTAAGGGTCATCCTATTGGCTGTGGATTGCTGAAGCACAACATCCTCCGGCGGCAAGTCCAAAACAGCCAAGATCCCAAGGGGAGCACAGAGGTGCACACACCAGGGTTATCTCAGCCAAGATGCCACCTGCTGCACAGTACAAAGATCCTGGAGCAGGACTAAGCAGCCTTGGTCTACAAGCTACACCAAAGCTTGAGAAATTGATTTCAGGTGAAGCTTCAAGCTGGAAGAACACTAGTGTGAGCTTCTAAAGGAAAGGCAGATGGCCATGCCAATTTGTAGGAATAAAAAGTCAATTGGACTAGTAAATTAAATGCAGGATTCTCTCCTTCCTTCCCTCCTTCCTCATGCCAGCCAGAGCTTTCAATCAGCCAAGGCCCAAAGGTGGGATGCAATATATGACAGGTTCAGAATTAGTTCTATAGCCTCTATATCATGATTCATCATTTTCTGTGTAAAATACGTTCAACAATAAAAGTGAATAGGTGCCAAATGTGTGTGAAACAAATATACTAGGGGCTAAATGCAGTGGCGTTCCTTGAAATTAGGAAGTTTTGAAAAGTATGTTGACAGGCCTGAACAATAGCCTTTACAATCAAAGCAAATGAAAAAGTTTGGGGGGGGATTGTAGTCATGGATTAGAAAAAGCAAGTAGCAGATGTTTGATCATTTTAAGAAATGGTAGTTGCGATCTTCAGATAATAATATATGTTGATATAAAATTTATTTTATTTTGAAGAATAATCTTTTATTTCCTTCCCTTTTGAGTGCTATCATTGTTGCTCTTTGTTAGAAGTCATTATCAAGAAATCTCTGTCTGATAGTAGGACTCGAAATAATTAGATTTAGTCCAGTCCAGTCCAGTGATTCTGGTTCATTGACTCAAGACCTGACCTTTGTTGGCTAATTAATTAAAAGGACTCTGTATCAGATGCAAGTGTTGTGATTGTTTTTAATGCCCTACAGCAATCTTAGTTTAGAGAAACAAGATTCTAGTGCGTTAGTCTTGGCATGCATTTTATACACCTGCTATTAATACAGGTATTCTTCATCTTTAAACATGAAGATGAACAACTGTGTTTTTAATTACTTATCTTTCCATCCAAAATATTGTTTGGAAATGAATTAGGTAAGCTCTCACCTCAGTGAAACAGTAATTTAGAGATGCTGAGACTGATGCAGTATCTTGCTAAACCTGTGATCTAAGAAAGACAGGAAAAGCTTTTATTTATGTCCATTTTTTATTCCTTCCTCTCTCCCTCCTCTCTCCATTCTGATTCTGAGACTGCCTATGTAATCTCTGTCCTCCAGTGTTCCCCCAAAAAGATTGGCAGAATTTAGCAAGTCTTGCAGGAAATTGTTCTATTGTCAGCTTCACTTGATCTCAGCTGATCAGTTTTCAGGGAGAAGGAAATTGCTCTTAATACCAATGAGCTAACAGATTGCACCAATTCCCATTGCAATGGGAGGAGGAGACTAAGGCTCTTTCTTCCTTCTCCCTGGATTTTTACAGTCCCTAAATGGAGGTTGCAGGTTCTACCTGCAAAGTCACTCAGCAAATCTAACCAATGTTTTTATAGGCTAAGTCAACCTAGGAAGCTGTGTTAGACCTTTTCATACTCGCTTTTACCATTCAGCTGCCATGTTTCCCTCTATAACCATAGCCAAGTTGTCAATTTAATTGCTAGGAAACAGATTTTCTTAGACCACTCCAACTGTTTATTTTCATTGCATCTTGAAATTGCATATGATAGTCCTACATGCTAACTGGCCCTGAGGATGGTAAACTTCAGCTGAGAATTCTGTAGTGTTTCTAAAAAAGAAAAATAAAAATTTTACTGGCTGACAGCACTTCTATCATATTTTTAGACCAGATTTCTTCCTGTGAGTGATTTCCCTTCAAGCCTCATACCATTACATTGCCTGTGTTGAGTCTTGTTGGAATTTTAATATTTTAAATGTTCCTCTTCATTTTTATTTGCTTCTCTATAGCTTTTACTATGCTAGTAACAGGACTAAGCAGGTGAAAAGCTGTAATGTATACTTCTGACCATGGCTTAAAGATTGTTAAAAAAAATCACTAGAGATTTCTTATCCCAATTCTCATAATTAGGGTTTTGGCTCATTCCATTAGGTATTTAGTCATAGACAGTGAAATTTGGTTAGGCTAAAAAAAAAAGCTATCTAAAATAATGCTGTCACTACAAAACACTAGATTCAGCAACAATTTTCCCTAGTTTGTTCATCATCACTGGATCGCTAATTCTAGGTGGTACTTTCAATGACGCTCCCTCAGAGGGACAACATTACACATTCACTTGTATGATCTTCACCTTGTATGAAGAGAATGAATAAAAAATGAAGTTCTTCACTGTGAACTATGCCAGGCTACCTATTTTCATTTATAAAACTGGTTATTTTACTTTGACAGGCTGAAGGTTAAATTAAATCCGAGTTGTCTGCTCTTCTGTTGTGAAAGTAGTGGAAAGACTTAGTCGGCTCTTACATGCTGCCTCTTAAGACTGTAAGGGAAGCTATAACATAGGGCCCCAAAATATTAATACTCTAACACTAGTAAGTGTCTAAGTCACGGACTCATCTGAAAATTTCTGACCAATGACAAGAGCATACAACATTGCATTACTGATACAGAGCTGCTGGAAATAAAAATGAATTAAGATGCTGTTTGAAAACAGACAAACATTCTCAGTGATGCATTTTGAATGCCGCACAATGGTTCTTATGCATTCCACAACACGGGGCTACCTACCGCCGTAGAGCTACTGTTCCTGAGCCAGCCATTAACAGGAGTTAAGTTCCTGTACCCATTTAAGGATTTGATCCAAGTACTGGATTCATTGCCATTTCTTAACAGAAGAGAAGGTTTCGACCACTCTGACATTAAAAACGCATGTGGGTGTGGTGGACATGCATATCTTTTGCCCTTCTTAGCAGTAAACTCTGAGTAGAATTTGGGACATACTCTGCATCACAGATTTTGTAAATGCTCCCTCCACATCATTGCTGAATACTAACTGAATTCACTTGGGAGAACAAGGGTTTTCTAAACAGTGAGGATTTTTAAAAAAGCTGAAGTTACAAGGCTTTTAGCTGAGGTTACCGGAATCTTTATGGGAAGAGGCACATGTCACTGCAGTCATATCACAAAGTGCACACAGTGCACTGGGCAGCTACACTGAGAGAGCATTGCCAGCTTTTTCCAAAATAAACCTATAATGCAAACTGGAGATATTTGCTACTAGCTCATACAGAGATGAGCCCAGAGTCTTTTGAATTATTTGTTCAGTGCTTTAGCTGATAAACCACAGCCTATTTATTATACTATTTATAGCTCATTGATCAAATTTTACCTGCTCATCATGGAAGGTTGCTATATTGTAACTAAATGTAAATCTTAAATACACAAAGTCTTATCAACTATATGTAGAATATTTTTAAAAGTGTACCTTCAGTTAGAGACTGACTACTTGCCTTAATTTATGCAAATGTAGCCTATAGCTAAAAGCTTTGTATATTTGTTTCCCAATGGTATTAGTATTCAAAAAACAGGACATTCTTTCAAGGGCACTTTATAAACACAGAACTATAATTTATATAGCAAATTAAAGCTCATATAAAATGTGTGCACTGAGGTACAGATTAACATATTTAATTTCAATATTACCTGCAAACCTATTTTTTTTCCATGCACTGCTCTAATTAGCCATATAAAATCAAGTCACTGTATTGTAAGCAATTATTTTAGTGGGAGTAGAAAGAGAATCTGAATTAAATATATGGTAAGAGATAATATCTTATGGAAATTAATATACTCATTTGTATCAAGAAAAATGTGTTCTAGTTAAATTTTATAAGATAGTTTGGAGTTCAAAAATGTGACTCATGTAAAAGTTGTAGTTTTATAGTTACTAAGATGTTAGACTATGGAATTGCTTTTAAGATCCTTATTAATGTGCCAGTGCTCGTTCTTTGATATCTACAGATTGTCAGTAACTACTGTCACTTCATATTATGAAATTTCTCCTATTATGAATATTCACTCCCCCTACAGTCAAATGTGCAAACTGTTAGCAACTTTGAATGTTGCAAGAAGTTTTTCTTCCATCACTTAAATGTACACATCATATTTGACTTTTTACATTTTTACTTTTGTAACTAGAGAATTAAATGAAGGCAAAAAACAAAATTTAATTTTTGCTTTAAAAGTAATCCTATAAAAAGTAAATTTATCCTTCCCATTTTACCCTCAAAAAGCCTGAAAACTAAATGTGAAAATAATGTTTAAGGAATGAGAAAAAAAAAGATCCATGTGATAAGGAACTTTAGTTGGCTTTTAATGCAGTTTCCTATTGTGATGAGATGCAGACAGCAGAAACCATTTTCTAGCAGTAAAAGCATTTAGCTGATCAAGCTGCTGTAATTCAGGATTTTACACTCAATTTCAATCGTAGAGTCAGCAATATGTGCCATAGTTAAGTTCCCTTTCTAAGACAGATAGCAGACCCAGACATTTCCTGCTCCTCCCTCACAATCTCAGGATCTCCAGTGAAGGCCAATACTAACCACATGGAAGCCTGATGCCTGCAAAACTGTCCTGTGGCCACAAAGCAACTCTCCCCCATGCCTTGGCATGGAAGCCGCCATCTGACATCACTGCACCTACCTCAGTCTGCCCTGGGAGAAAGATAACAAGGGATTTTATTGCTTGGAAGGGTCCACAAAAACGAGTAAGCATGTAAATGCAAGTACAGATAATAAAGCCGTCTAGAAGGGAGGTACAAAAACCTGAATTACATTTTTGCCTTCCTGCCCCCAGCATCACACAAGAGTGATGCACAAGAAGCTTCCTGCATCTAGAGCTGCTAAGAAAAGAGTTTTACCATCGCATGAAATTTCAACTTTCAAATGCTTTACTGTTTCATATCTGAATAATCCAGAGACCACTATAAAAACACAGTGAGCACAAGCATGTTCTAGTTCTTCCTTTAACGTTCTCTCCCAGTCCAGCTGAACGTCCCGGCCACTGGGAATCCTGAGGTAAACTGTTCTCAAAACTTTCCACTGATGCCTTTTCACCTTGTATAAATAGACGATTTTCATACTTTGAACCTGTACCTGGACAGAGCACCAACTAGTGGCCAATTCTTAACCAGCTGTATTTTTATATATATATATATATATATATGTACACACACACACATATATATAAATACAAACAAATAGGAAAAAAATACATATACATACACATATTCCTATGAAACAGCTGAATTTGGAAAAATCGTCATCTCTAGTGAAACTTATTCTATTTTAAAAATCCCTAATAGTTTCCCCTAACTATAGGAGGAATAATCTTCAATCCTCTGCATTAAAGTGTACAAGTAAAAGAAGTGTGAATACAATATTTTTATTTAAAACTTCCTTTAACATTGTAGAACAAATTGGCAACATGGCCTTAACCCAACCTCTAGAAATATGTGGAAGGACTTCAGATGTGACAGCTAAAGCTTGCACTCAACATAAAGTGCAGTAGGAATGACAGAAAAAGTGGCAGACAAATTAAAGAGCTACCTCTGTTTTAGCAATTTTTTGTGACAGCATTTTAAAAGTTTGCTGGGCAATTGCTGTAAAATGACAGTGTGCTGCTGAGCAGGTAGTGCACTGAGTACATAAAAGAACTTGTCAATAGATATTTAAATAAGGACTTTCAAACTCACAGAAACTTTAATATACCTTGTTAAAATATTAAATTATTTCAGCTTTCACAGATGTGAAATTTTTTCTCTGCCAATTTTGCTAATTATCTATGACATTTATGTTTATGACAAGGAGAATTACATGCTTCAGAAAGGCTTCATTTCTGCATACTACTTACCAGTTCTACATACTAGTGGGTTAAGTCAACCCACTTGTAGTATCAAAATGAAAGACTAAGTGCTCAGATATAGAGAACTTTAGGCTCAGCGATGCAGTCTGGCATCTAATTTTTGTTCCTCAGTTTGTGAATCTATCTAAATCCAACTTTTGGGGGTATTCTCAAAAATTTATTTCCATGAAGCATTTTAAATACATCCCAGAGTTCATCCTATTGTAGCAGATGCAATGTCAAACACAAGTATGAGTCGTGGTTTTATTTCAAAAGAAAATGGCTTGCTTAGAAAGCAAATGCAAATATTGTCATGTAACAGAAAACAGATTCAAGTAATATTACTACATATTGGTGAAATATTTTGTATCTGTGCTATATTACTTACCTTCTGTATGCTTTTTCTTACATATTTGCTCAAATTTAATAGCTCGGCATTTTAGCATTTTGGAACAGAGCCTTGCTTGATGAGTTTAAACATCTTCTGAAGATTTCAGTAAAAATGAAATAGGTTTTATTTTACTCCCACACATCGGAGAATTTCCAATCACTTTAAAAAGTACTGCTTTAATCTTCCCAGCCAAAGTGACTAGTGACATTTTTCATTACGAGGCTTTGGCTGATGAGAATGTTTTAGAATAAGAATGATCCAAACTTAGCTTGCATCAGAATTATTTAAGTGATTTTAATGCCTTTGGTAACAAATTTTAATCCTGGATAAACTCTGCTGAGGGAGACTCAAGGCACAGATAAATACAGTTTTTCACTTCCATGTCACCAGTCTGAGCATATTCCACTTTAGTAGTGTCCAAATATTTTTCACTGCCGTAAGCTGCCCTGTGTGAAGTTAGCAATAGGAAACCAGTAGTAAAACAGAAGAGAATCTGAGAGATACGAGAATGAAGTATTTTGTGATATACTTAAAAGAATGTTTATGAGCCAAGACTCAATTCTATCCCACCTAACACATTTAATTTTAGCATGGAAATACAGGGGAAAAAATAAGTGCTATTCAAGAGGACTTCCTACCACCACTACAGCGATTTCACATTGTGCCTTTTGCCCCCTCCTTTGTATGGGTTGGTACTTCATTCGTGGTGTAATGTCATGACTCACATTTGCGTGTTTGACCTTGCACTCTGTTGCTATAGAACAGAGGCAATATGACAGCCTAGTGCCACAGATTTTCAAAATTTCTTAAATATTTCTAGCTTTTTAAAGCAACACAGTGGAGTAGCACTGGTGGACCTAAAGCTAGTTCATCATTTTCTGAAATGAAATGTTTTTTAAAGCAACATAATACATACCACCCCCTGTAATTAGAGACAGGATAGAGCTGGGGTGAACATGTGCCCCATACTGGAACATGCGCAAACCCAGATTCAGGTCACTTTCTGCATTCAGACAGGCAATACTTGGCGAAGATGCTACCAGTGAAATCATATCTGGTCCTGTAATTAAAGACCACACTGGAACTCCACCGCATCTGCTCCAAGGTATCACAAAGTCCTGCATCTATCTATCCCAATCCCTGTCCTCCACCTGCCTACAAAGACAATGCACTGCTAAACAGTAGTTCACAGGCATTCATGCACACCATTCACAAAATATATCAAATCTTCTACCTAAAGTTCAAGACAAATTCTACTGTCTCTGATGCCACAAAGTTCTCTTTCACTTCAAAAAAGTTTTATTCAAATAGAGACTGCAGTATCTAGATTCATGTCAATAAGCACAACATTATTATAAACTAACAGAACCCACTGAAGCCCAGGTCTCCATCAGATTCTGCAAACTTAGATCAATATGCAATAGGTCTGGTATTGGTTGAAAGGGTAATCCTAACTTGAAACTGGTTTTACTCAAACAATTGACTTCAGAATTTTGGGGGGTTGAGCCACATAATGTCAATAGCTTTTGACCAGTACTTCCAGTTCATGATTAGAACACAACTCTAAACATCTGGATGGTCAACAGCTTTACTGTCTTTTAGTATTCAAAGTCATCCTGGTTGACTTTGTAAGAAATAGACCAAACCTCACAACATAGCAAAGAAATACAGTGCTTTTTAAAGTGATGCAATGGTAATAAAACAATTCACACAGTGATGCATATCACTACACATAAAACACATATTTGGAATATTTGTACCATCTCTTCAGTCACACTCATAGTGAGTGAAATAATCCAAAAGCAACAGTACAGAATTAATAAAAATGACATTAGAAGGTATACATCAACTACTATGTGCATCATAAAATAAACTTAAACCTAGAACACTAAGGAAATTCAGTAGTAAGACAACAGTTTTCCTCTGATGAGGATTGCAAAAAATTGCAATAGACATCTCTGTCACTGAGTTAACTTCTAGTTACAATAGTCCAAATGGAGTGTCAAAGATGGATTTTGTAACATGTGCTCAATCTGCACACAGGCAAAACTTCCATCAAAATAAATGGGAATCTCGCCTAAGGCTCTGATTCTGAACATGTGCCTAACTTCAGGCTTTATTAGCCCTATTGAAGTCCACAGGACCACATGTTTAAAATTAATCACGTATAAATTTGTGGACTCAGGGCCTAAAGAGGGAGTGTGAAACTGAGCCTTACATGAACAATGCCTCAGAGTTTCCAAGAGAAGTTGCTCGCAAAACTTACGTTAAGACTCCAATGCCTAACTCTTCCAGTCTCCACCAAAAATCTCTATCTACGCCCCAGCCATTTCCTGAATAGCTCAAGGTTCCTATGGGCCAGGCAAAAAAGAGAACAGATATCCTCACTGCCTTAACCAGCTCCACGATTCATGCAGTACATGAATCGTTTTGTCCCAGGTCGAGCTCTACACCTTACCATTGTTCTCACATGGCACAAATATCTAACATGATAATGCTGGACCTATATTCATTAGTGCTTTGGTCTATAGAGTCTATGTTTTAAACAGTAACATACTGTCACTTAGGAGGGAAAAAAATCATTTTTTGACAGGCAAATTGTTGCTGTATCTCATTAGGAATGTTCTGTTCCTGTGCTTAGTCAAGACATACCAGTTGCAAAGCGTACTCGTGATAATATTATCAAGATATTGCTGTATTTGAATATCATGTGAACTCACCACCAGAACAGCCCATTGTCATCTACCTGCTTGGAATTCAGGGAAGATATTGCTCTATAGTGACTCATGCACAGAGAAAAAAAATACCTACTATGACTACATATTAAGAGATGTATTTAGTAATTTGTTTCTAGAAGCTTGTGATTTTACAGTTTAAGGGTGGAATACTTTGAAAGTTTCTGAGCCTACAGGGAAGGGTGTCTGATTTATCTGATAATGCAATCTGTCTACAGCATCTCATTCTCATAACAGAACGGTTGATGTCTGATAAAATTTTATGAATCCCCAAGCCCAAATCAGTTATATCGGACCATTTTGCATGAATGCGATAGTAGAAAAGGCCATTATACCCATTTTTTGACTCCTTTATACTGCTAGGCCAGTTCAGTCAGTCTTTGTTTAATGAGGAACCACACCCTCCTAATAAACAAGTCTTCCAATGCAACAGAATTGTCTTTGACAAACTGAAGTAGCACAAGGGATTCAAAATCTCCTACATTTGATGAAATTCTAATCTTAGGAGGTGTAAATATCTAATAGTTTCTTCTCAATTATCTTAATGTAAAGCCAGTTCTTCAGTTACAGGTGGCTAGAAGATGGTTCCAAATAGATTCCAAGGCAGTGTCACGTGACCAAAAGTATCTCTGTTGTTAAATCACACTCTTAGAACTGCATGTTCATTTGTGCCATTAAAGAACTGGGCTTTCCACTACCTGCCTTGTCTCCTCCCTTGGAACTCCTGCAGACATGGTGACACAGACCTGCACTACTCAGTGATCCCCACGGTCTCACAGCTCACAACAGGAGGAACAAGAACGTTCTCTTCTCACAAAGCATACTGACTTGAGCTGCTAAGAAAAAAAGATGGCCAGTTTCTCATTACTCTTTTTCTTACCCTAAAAAAATCAGTAAAAGAACACAGTAAAAGAATATAATATATAGTGCAGAATAAGCAGGTTTTCCTTCACTCAGAACAGCACAGGCACTTCAGTTACATTGGATCCGGAGACAGAGAGGTAAATAATTTCTTTCCTTTGCTACAGCCTTCTTCATTTCTGCCTAAACCAGCTGCAGTCTAGCTCCAAAAAGATTGTATCAAAGTTTAATAATTGGATTGATCTAAGCAATCGTTGTTTTAGTTTAATAATTTGCATGGCTTGCATCTGCAAGTACCTTTTCTCTCTATACTTAAATTTCACTTAGATAAGTGTTTTACATTTTTATTTATTTGTGAATTATGTTTTAATTCACCCATCCTATATGCAGCAATATCTAATGATCAAACAGAAATTTTGAGATTTTTAAGAGAAAATTTTTAAAAATTGCAAAGAGAAATGTCCATTTATTAACACACCTATGAATCATTTGGTTTCACAGCTGAATGATGGTATTCCAAACTTTCTGGATCCTTCTTATTCCTCCTCCCCTGGGCAATCTCATCTTATAACACATCCTTGCTTTTACTGTGTTAGGCTTTCTCCTCCCTCAGCTACCCCTGTGAAAAGTTAATCACAAAATAAAATGAAGAAACACATTATTAGTAACCTGGTCCTAGAGGTTTCTCTGCCACTACCAAAATTATCTGCCATGATGAGCCAGGGGAGCCTACTGCCATTAAAAAAAAAGGAACCAGCACTTCCTTTTCCTCAAATATTTCCTCAAAAGTAGAAATAAAATAGGAAGGAAAAGACGAAGGGAGGGAGGAAACCGGGTTCTATTCCTCCAAAGAGGAAAATATTTTTACAGTGTGTATAAAACTTTCATTAATGGAATCTAGAGATGATGAAATATATCTATCTCCTTCAACTGTGAGGATCAGGGAACTGAGAAACAGCACTAGAGAGAAAGGGAGTGGGACTGAGCAGGATCACAAGGCTACCTACCCACCCACTTACTACTACTTCTGTAATTCTTTTGTGAAAATGCCCTGAATTCTGGGTAAATTTTTCACAGCTTCCTACAACTACTTACTGTGTTGCTCTTCAAGAAGGATATGTTCCTATTAGGCCTGCACAGAAATTTCAGTGCTATGTTCAATATTTTCCAAAGAATCTCTGACATCCTTTCCTCTCTAAAAGGAACACTGCACACTGATGTTGAAGAAGCAGAGCTTTCTTTAGATTTGTACTTCTTCAAGATCCTTACAGACACCAACTGCTTCTCTAGTACAGAATCAGCTCTGTTAGTAGCAGCTAGGAAGCAAGAGAGTCTTAGAAATGTCTCTGCCTGATGCTAGGGAGGGCTGATAGTTCTCTCTGACCATAAGTGGTCTTGAACATCACCTGATAGTTCAGATGATCTCATAAGCAATTTTTCGTCCCCATACTCTACTGCTTGTACCACTCTTATATGGATTTTGTTGGATCTGTACTGACGTGAAGACAGAAACTTGGACCTTAGACTTCAGATTCCTGCATACTGACATCCTTCCCTCCTGCCAACACAGGAAATATAAAACATAAGTAATATCAATACTCCTAGTATCAGGCATTTTCAATACAATAAAAACTTCCTGTAATAAAGAAGCCTAATACTTTCACCCTGATTTGCCACCACTGACAAAGCAACCCCTCCTGATATACATTACTGTACATGAATGAAGAATCAGTATCATTTATGTCAAGCTGTTACCTGGTAATTTTTTTTTTTACAAATCAGAGATTACAAGATCACTACAAATATTTTTAATGAAATCTAAAAACAGATAAGTGAATTTAAGCCTCTAATTCTTTAAGAACTAAGCCTTTAAAACTGAAGGACACGTCACTTCTGAGGGATTCAAAGGGAATCTAAATCCTTCACCAGAATTTAAGCATTGTAGGAAAATGTGACAGTAGTAATAATACATGATATTATATACTGCTAGACAAGTTGGACAAATTACATCTGCTACTGAATAGATGCGGCAAGAGTCTGTATTAGAAAACTTCCTGCTGGGTCACAAACATACATCAGTAATGGTTTGTTTTCAGCACAAGAAAAATTGCCATTGTCATATTCCAAAGCGAGTGTAAATTGTTTTATTATAAACTCCCTGTTGGTCCCTGTTTAACTGAGAAATCATTCAATCTAAATTTATTTTCTCTCTGCATGGCATTGCCATGTGTTGGTATTACCAAACTCTGCCTCAGTAACAAAAGATTATTCCCCCATAAGACAGACTGTATTCTTGACCTTAAGCAATCTTGCCATATGTTAACTCTTGCTTTGCCTCCGCATATTTTGAATTTTAATATAAGGCTCTCAATTTTACAAAGTCAAAGCTTTACTGTTACTGATTCGCAAGATATTTTCTCCAAACCATTCCACCATGCTAGACAATGAGACATTTATATTTTACATGTATGTATATTAATATATGAATTTTAAAAATATAAAACATAATTTCCTATTTGTATGATTTCCTTAGTTTTAATAGAGAGATAATCCCACTCCAGATTAGCAATCACAGGTATACCTGTTCCTGCCATCCTCTATTCAAATCACTTTTCAACTTGATTTCCAAGTAAACTGACCAGCTTAGTAATACCATTTAAAGGTACACAAAACAAATATCTAGCCTTTGTGTTTCTCCTTTGCATTTTCTTCCCCTTTTGTCACATTTTTAGCATCTGATGGAAATGATAAGTGACAACAAAGACTCAAGAGACCTGTGAAACAACTAGCCAGCCGCCACCGAGACTATTCAGCGTGAGAAGGTCTTACTGTTGTCTCCCAGGGCTCCACAAAGGAACGCTTTGTTAAGGATATAATTTTTCATGCTTAGCAAATGCAAGAAGTGGCAACCAGAAGCAAAATCAAATCCAGCACATTTAGTCTCACAAGCAGCTCCATTATATCAACAGGAGCACAGCTGAGAAAAATCTGGGCTTCCAGTAAATATTTATCTGCTAAAGATTACAAGCGTTGCACTTGCATTTTTTTGTATTAGAAACATAATAGGTTTGATTTTCATATATAAACATCTGCCTATGTTCATAAGGGGGCAGAGTTGTTAAAAACAAAACAAAAGCCAAAGGCATTTCTTTCCTTTTCCTTGCTCAGAAACTACAAACAAGTAAGCGTCTGCAAGCACTTTCTACTCACTGATTTAACCTCAGGGGAACATCAACATAATCTGTATCTTACCACTCTTCACTGGAAACCTGGGGCAATTTTTATCTTTTTTCTAAAGAAAGGAGTTTTGAAGACAGGATGTTACTAGTAAACGATCTCTTCAGCATCCAACTTCTCCAGGATCTCACAGTGACTTGCAGACAACCCTGTAACTTGCCAGGCAGGCTAAACCAGGGGATGGGTGCTGTCTTAGGAGAAAGCAGTCTGTGACGAAGTAAGGCAGAATTGCTTCTCTAATTACACAGATCAAGGGCATCCTTAAAGCATATCATTAATTCTCCTTTTATCGGGTTTTACAAGAAGAGAAAAAAACAAGGAAGGGCATAGAGGAGAAGAGTGCTTTTTTCTGTCTCCCACTACTATTTTTTTTAAAGAATCTCTGATTTACTGGGTGGAAGGAACATCATTCCTTGCAAATCTCTTTTCCTAATGGATTTTGCCAGTTCCTCTTCTGTACTGGTAATTTTTTGCACATCTGGAAAAGACAGAAGCCATGAGTGGCGAAAAATTATAGTTTACTTCCAGGTGACTGTGGGGTCTCCTTCCAGCCCCTTCCAAATTAAGAAGACAGTTTACCTACTATTGTTCTGTAGTATGCAGAAATTTAGAGGGGTACCTAGAAAGTGGATGTTGCAAGATGGCTTTGACTCAGCCCAAACTGGGCAAGAGGAAAGAGAACCTGAGTTTGCCACTGCCCTCTTCCTTAGCCTGAGCGCTGTTCTTCAGTTCAGCAGCATGCAATGGAGAAGCTGTGGGTGTTCCTGAGGCTGTCTGCTGCTCTCCGCTGGCAGCCAGTAGGTCCCAACCAGTCCAGCTGTGGCTAATTTAAGAATCCACAGGTGCAGCAATAATCTAGCAGCAGGAACTGAGTCACTGTGGATATTCTTTTGAATAGAGATCTGCAGCTACAGGCTGAGATGTGTCTGCAACATGAACTTCCATTAGGTCCTGGAAGATGGTAAACTAAATCTTCAGCAGGGACCTCAGAAGTTAGAGAGAAAGAATCTAGCTGTACTCTGAATTTTAGATATGTGCAGTATACCCCATTATTTTGGAGTTCCCCTAGCTCAAAGTGAGATAAGAAATAAGAGCATTTGTCATAAAAAGCATTGACAAGTATTCCTGCTACTGGCTTGTCTTTCCTATTGGGAAAAGTAGCATGTGAAATATTATTAGATAGTTTGTTGTAGCTGCATGATATCTGTTTATTACAACCCACTGATGTAACTAGGAAGTATAAACATTACATTTCCCAATAAAACTATTACTACAGAAAGGCACACATCATCGTACTTATTGTCTTCACAAAGGTACGTTCTTGCATTGGGACAATCAATAATATGTGGATTTTCTGCTAGAAAAATCAATCAGTGTCTCATGATATTCAAACATAACTTTAATCTTCCTTTGGACAAGCATCTAAGAAAAGAAAGAAGAAATGATGTATTCCGATATAAAAGCCTTAAAGGAAAAAAGACTTCCTGTATTAATACAAGTCAAAAGCACTAACTATGCATACAAGAAATACATCCAAAATGCTGTACATTTAGTAGTAGGATCTCACTTATCCCAAAGCTACCCAAATCAGAAATCTCTTAATTAAGTATGACTGTATAATTCAGATGCAAAAATAAAGAAAATGGTCACCTTGTAAGAAAAGCAGCACAGAGACCCCAAAATAGGAGAGATGAGAAGTAGAGGATGGAAGTTAGGAAACCAATACAGATAAAATGGTAATAAAAAAGAACCAGTGCACATCTGATTTTTGAAAACTTTTGAGAAAGCACTAGTTGAGAAAACAAAAGAGTAGAAATCAAAACAAAGCTTGTTTTCTGACATTCCCTTGCCAAGACTGAAAAAATGCAGATAGAAAAGAGAGAAGCAATAGCTGGGGATGAGGTGAACACACTAACTGGCAGAGTGGAGAGTCAGTAACTAAAGAGACTTAGGAGGTGAACAGCATTCTGAGTGCCAGTAAAATTACTTGTATGTTAATCATTCACAGTCTGGGAAAAAATTAAAATACTTACCCATTACTTAGTGATCATCATTTCTAGTTTTTATTGTGGGAATATTATTTAAATGGAAAAAAATATGAAAAAGTTCAAAAAAAAATTTGTTTGGCAATGCATTTCAGGGTGTGATCTTTATTCAACTAACATGTAGTTCTAATTCAAAAAAGTTCCTTTATACCTTAATCTCTTGTTCTACTGCAAAATTCAGCTGGTCTATGTATTTTTTCTGTGCAGTTTAAGAAACACTTAAGATTCAAATAACATCCTGAAAGATCTGTTTAATGCCTTGCTTTCTAAGGCCTCTTCCCTCCCCTTTCCAATTTTGTTAATTCTAGCTGTTTGTTACTGTGTAGCTGTAGTGCACTATAAACATTGCAGAGGGGCTGAAGGGTTTTGGAAAGGCCATCTGGTTCAAGGTTATGCTGAGATAAAGCTGTAACTTGCTTTAGACTTATCTATGTCTCATCTCAACTGTGTGATACGACCCCTTCTTGCAAGCTGCATTATCTGATTTTGATAATGTGTATCAGCTGACAGACTTCTTGTTGAGTTTTATTCTTGCCACTGTGGTTTCAAAAGGTGGCTGCAATGAAGTGTAGATAAATACCTAGCAAACGTAAGGAGGTTTGGAAATAATTTTACTAGATACTTTTATACTGAACTACTTGACAATGATTAGCAGTTTTCAAACACAAGAGACCATTAAACCTGCTTTTTAAAAGAAGTATGAGTATTCTCAGTAAAATTAAAGTTTCATTCATTTCTAGTTCATTCTTAGCAGTGTCTTGCTATTTTATGCTATTACAGACTATTTTAAACAGACTCTGCTGTTTGAAGTGCCATATAAAACATTTTCAATTGCAAAAACACCAGGAGCACAAGTTCAGGTGGGAAATAACAGCAACAGAAGAAAAGGTTTTAGGGTCAAATGCTGTCTTAAGTAAAGAGCAGGAGGTGGCTAGAAGGCCTGGATCACGTTTTGAGATTTCAGCTGAATTCTGGAACTAATACATAGTGGTATTATCCAAGCCATCAAACTTCAAGAGGTTTTGATAGGTTTGAGGTTTTGGCCCACTTTAGTGCAAGAGCAGTTACATTGATTCTAGAGTATTTTTGGTTTTCTTCATTACAGAAACCGCTAACGGTGCTCTACTGTTAAAGACTGTTTAGATCTTTAGCTGGAAGAGGGCTGAGATGATTACATTTGTGTTCATACTAAGCGACCAAGATAGCAGTTTGGATTTTGATCTTGTCCTACTATGTGCCATAACTCTTCAAAGGAATCTTTGTCTTCCGTCTCCCACCAGCCATTCTAAAATGCCTTCTTCTAAGCCCTTGTGCATATTTATGAGAACAGCCTCAAGGAGTTTAAATTCAGTGTTCAGACCAAAGGACACTCTATCTACCAGCAGATTACACTTAGGGTGCTTCTGCAGCACCTATACCTGACATGTTTTGTCAAAGCTTCTGAATTAAAGCTATATTAAATGCCAGAGGACAATCCTGTGCCAAGAAATACCCTAACTGTAAAATACTTGCTTCTGTCTGATTTGGTTAGGGCTGATTTGGTTACGCTTGGGTTTAGGGCTTCATTACAAATATTATACAATATGTAAAATCTGTAGGTTTTGTTATTCCACTACCTTTTTGATGGCAAAATTATGTTCTCCTAAAACAAGACTAAAACATTATTTATAGACTATGCCCTGATCTGTTTTTCATTCAACATCTAAATATTGAAGGTAATCCAAAGCTTAACTCTACACATTATGAAAACTACCATTTAAAATGAACCTATGTTTAAAATGACCTAGAAAGCCTTTCTTCTAAACCTGAGTAGAGGTAACAATTGCTTAAATATATTCAACACATTTAGCAGAATCCTATCACCTCTCCTATTCTTATTTAATTAAGAATTACTTTTGCTAGCCACAGGAGAACCAGAAAAGCTTTCTTTTGAGTTATTCACAGAGTAGTAAAATAACACATGCAGATACGGCAGCTGACAACATAAGCAGGGTCAGTATTAGGACAAACTGGCCAAAAAGAGCAGCTTTTGGTAAAATTTTAATCAGTCCTTGGGTACATGAAATGTCATGGAGTTTCATATGAAATGAAATGATCCCTTTCTCTTAGCTTATTTCTGTTCCAACTAATCCTCTAACTCTTTATTAAACATTATCTTTACCATCTGCTCTGGGTGAATGTTCAACACCTTGCAGAACAACTCTGGGCTGATTGGTTTTTACGGGCAACATGATCTGAGTTTTATGCACATACTTAGGATTATGTCAAGGACAAAGAGGATGAATAATCCATTAACTATAATAAGCAAGTACACATTTCAGTGTAGCTAGAACATGTGTTATGTTTCAAAAGCAAAAGATGAATTATAGATATGTGGATCATAAAATACCCATAATGCCGGACCCCTCTCTATACTAGGACATCATTTCCATACATACACACTCCACTAAACAACATTTCTGGAAATGACGTTTCTGTCTTGATGAATCAGACTTTTTTGTGCTGAAATGGCATTTCCAAACCTACAACATCCAAGAAATAGCCCTGCTGAATTTGACATTTCCTCCAACATGGAACAGATGGTAGCAAAGTACCTGCCCTATGTATAGGTCTTTAAAACACATCTATTCAGTCATTAAAAGAATGTTACTCTATTTCCATAGTTTTTGTAAGCCTCTAAAATAAATCATCAAGGAACTGCTATCATTTAAAGTCACAGTCTAAAAATTTACATTTAAAAAAGTAATTGTCAAAGGTTAGTCAAATGTTGCTATCAATTAGATCCAATTATTGCTTCCATTCTTTGATAACCGCAAACATTAAAATAATATTATCACTACTATTCATAATATTTAGTGTAATGTGTATCATCCAACCAGGACCTCATTTGCCACAAAACGCATAATTGTAAGAGTTTGGTTCCTTGTTTACAACATTTCATGTAATTACCCACCTCTTTTACCTTTATGCAACTGTTGCAATAATTTTGCCTTCCTTTGGCTAACCTTTCAGACCAAAGTATTTACCCTCTCTCTTACTATAAAGGTTTATGATCCTATAATGAACAACAATTATGATGGCATCTGATCACAGTGTATATATTAATGACAGAAAATATCTGGCCAAGATGTCTTTACTGATCGCCCTGCAGAAGGCCTGCATTAGATATCCTTGCAGTATGCTCTAAGAAGTAATTACAGACTAGTCTTTTAAACATTTTTAACAATTTGCAGAGAATTATTTGACCCACAGAGAGCAGTATACTTCACTGTCATATGGGTCTGTACATGAAGGGAACGGTTACATTTTCCCTTGGTGGAAGTCATCCGGGCTCTGTTGATTTCAGTAGAGCTAAATTGATTTAAGCCAAAAGTGTGACTTACACGCTTTTAGAGTCAATGAGACATTAAGGACTCTGAGAAAGACAGAGATTTACTAACTATAGGACAAGCTACCACAAACTATCAGGGCTGTTCCACTGAGAGCTTCAACTGGCAACAGAAGGCTACATTAAATCCTGCTATTCAAACCTTAGTCCTCTACACACTCAGGCTGACCCAGAAACCTTGACTAGCTGGAAATTTCTTTACCTGATCCTCTAGTCCCCACCGGAGGTAAAACATGTAGAAAAGAATCGCCTAATGTCCAAATCTTTCCACCACATATCATACTTCAGACCACTGTCCCAGCAGCTGACTGGATTAAAGGAAGGTCAGCTAGACCCTAACTCACTTATTGTATGGGAACCTGCTCAAGTTGCATACCCTTAACAAAATATCAAGTGTGCTAGTCAGTAGGTGAAACTCTACACAGTAGTTGGTTAATTTAGGTTATTGGTTAACATAACTTCCTAAATTTCAATACTGGTTACAGCCTAGCACTTGGCAATATAACCTATTAATAAAAAAATATTAAAAAAAAAAGAGAACAGAGCTGAAAGAGGCCAAAATAGCATTCTATTAAGTGGCAAGGAATAGGCTAATAGTTTTTCTCTCCAAGTCCTCTTGCCATAGCCAGCATTCAGTGGCAATAACAGGTAGGCAAGACAAGATCCAGACCCCAGATGCAACACTCTACATTTCTTTCCTCTCTCCCTTCTCCATAGAAAAAAATAACAATAATAAAACAAAAAATAACGTTCCTACCCTACCTCAAACACAAGCACTGAAACCATCGGGGCTGAAGAAGGAAGTCAAAAGGGATGGTATAAAGAGCACTTTTATAGACATTTCTAGCTGACATCCCAACTTCCAAACATCTTCATGGTTTTGGCTCTGTCAGAGTCACACCTCACTACTTTGATTTGTTTAAACTTGCGGTCTCCCATTCTAAGATTTAAACAGCCAGTGCATTCTTTAGCTAAATCTATTATATCCATGAATCCTTTCATTTCATTAGAATACGTACCAGTGGCATAACTATGACATAATATGGCACATGATTTTTGAAAAGCGATGTGGAGTCTGTCTACATTTATGCAGTTATAGCCATCTTTATTTCACAGGGACAGCCTAAATCAGATGTTCTCATGCAAATAAGTGGTTGCTTAACACACACAGTTCTTTTTAGACCAACTACTCTTTGTGGATCCTCCAATTTGGAATACAAACACCATCACTAAATGATCTAGTCTGTATGAGTAAAACATCTTCACAACGAAGGGATATATAGTATTCACATAGGACAGGATATTTCTGGTTGTGAGCAGACAGAAAAATGCGTTCCAGACATTCAGGTCCGGTCAGAGGTCGAGGTCACTCACCAGAAGGCAGGAGTTATTTTTTTCTTGCTAATACTTCCATTAAAAGTCTTTATATGGAGTTTAAAGTTACTGCTCAAGAGTGCCTGTTGAAGAGTAAGTGTCAAGTCTCAACCCAGAAGGACCTTAGCACAAAAGATAGATTTAACATTTGTTCTTATCTAGAAAGTGACTCCCCTCTCCCCAAATCTTGTATACGTACATATATACATGAATGATTTACCTGAGGCAGAAGGACAGTGGAAGATGTGGAAGAACCCTCTCCAAAATAAGAAACTAGGAAGTATAAAAAGAGGAAAGCAAAAGAGTTATGGAAAGTGGTGGGGGGAAATAAAGATTTTATACGTACCTTAACTGTTAGCAGAAGTAATACACAAAATGGATTTCGTTTGGGTTACCAGCTTTTATCCAGATTATCCAGACACTCAGCGTCTGGTTTAAGCCCACTATGTACCCATCTGTAGTAATGTCACATGAAGGATTAGCCTTATCTGACATTTGCAATGAATATATGATGGAAGAAGAGGAAAGAGTGTGAAATGGAGTACAATTGTTACAGCTTAAAAAAGTCAAGTGAAACTACAGCTTTATTTGCTGATTCTGATAATACCTGTGGGTTTTTTTTTGACTTTTTAAGCATTAGAGTATGCATAAAAAAGCCCCAACAAATCCTCAATGATTTTTTAAGAAAAGTAGGCAAATCAAGAAAAAAAAATTTTAATGGAATTTCATATTTACCTTTTACACATAACAAGAATATTACATAAAAATAAAGCCTAATTCTCCATGTTCAGTTATGACAGATGGGTGTGATCACAGAAACATTAAAGGCAGGTTTATCCTAATCCTGTAAATTGGTAAGCACCTCCTGAAGCGTCTTGAGTGCCTTCTAATCCTACTGAGGATAGGCTGCAAGTGCATGAAGAGGTAATGGGAGTAAGTAACAAGGGTAATGGCTGGCTTTCCTGTTGACAGGAGGAATAACATGTATGAAGAAGAACTGATATGTAGGAAATATCCTGATTTATCTAAACACAGAGATCAGAAATTGAGAAGATGTATATTTATGTTCCCCCTCAGTGAGATTATATTATATGTATGATATGGCCTTGGGCACAGGGCATGAGTTATAATTCAGAAAATCTGGCTACTCTTCCAGGCTCGGTCATTTGCTTAGCATCACACAGCGCCCCAGGCTGGTATCTTTACCTCTTGGCATCAGTATCTTCTTTCCACAAACGGTGACACTGAATTGACCTCTTCTCAGTAGATCGCAAAGTTGTACAAAAGTCACAAGATATAAGAATCTAGTATCATTATTAGTATTAATGCATTAGAATGTATGATGAAAAAGCTAATTTTAGAAGCAGAAAGGGAAACTCAAACTAAATCCTCATTAATGTTTTGATTTGGGGTGTCTCCTCTTGGGTGCAATCAAATATTCAGGACAGAGAAGCTGAAAATAAAGAAACCTACAAACTTGAGGCAGGTAGCACTTCCCTTGGAAAGACAAAATTCGAGTAACTATAGATCAGGTCAAGTTCACCAAGACAAACCTTCATCATATGATGGCTAGGAGAAAAGTCTAATGAAGACTGGACTACGTGGTTTGAGCCTAGGTACTATAAGAATATAGCAGATAATACAGCAGCAGGGCATAGCAGCTGAGCAAACAAGGTACATAGACAGCGACAAAGACAACCACTCTTCTCCCCACTTTAAAATAGGCGTACTAAGTCATCACAGCAATAAAGTATCTTGTGCAAAGTCACAGACGATGTCTGGGGTAGCTTAAGAACTAAGCCTCGGCCTGTTTTATCATAACTAAACTGAGAAGATTCCTATTGCTAACATAAGACATGGCTATCTCATTTCCTTTGGTGAGATGGCCATAACTAATAGCTGATACTAGCAAATACTTCTTCTTATGTGTATTATTAGATATGTCACATGTTCATGAAGTAGCTCATCACCTTTTTTTAGATGTCCAGATACTGCTGTTACCAGGCAGAATGTCACTAATGACTACATTTTATAAATCTGTGTGAGACATTATTATAGCACATGCTGTATTGGCACCATTGCCCGATACTGGATGCAATTACTTTGTTGTTGCTGTTATTGCTGAGGGCCAAGATCTAACAAATTAAATTTAGAGAACGTAAATAGGCTTATATGCAAATGGAATTAAATGCTGACACAAGGATAAAACAGCACTGGATTTAGGCAGGGCTCTCTCCCCCCAGTTTTTAACCAGTCATTAGATTTAAATTGAGCAGACAGATTCATCTTTGATGTAGCTCCACTGTAATCTATAGAACTGCAGCAAGGATGAACCTGGACCAATATGTTTTTAACGGTTTTGATGCAATGGCTATGCAGAGCAAAGTAGATGAACCAGATTTTTTTTTGCTCATAATTTATGAAATTATTTCCCCACCCCCAAATCCCTACATCAAGGAGATGAGTTAGTGCATAAAAATGGAGAGAGTAGGCAGCTGCATGCCAAATACCAGCTGCTGACCACATGCTCTGTACCCATAAACCCAAAGCCAAAATATTTATCCCTCACCAAATCACTAATTCTACTGTGGCATTTCCCAAACTTATCTGACTTACCTGTGATCCAGAAAGGACTCCTTAATGATGTGTGGACAGCTGGATCAGCACATGGTTTCTCCTCATTATCACTTGCACTGTATAAATAGTGAAGCACATTTAGCTTTTCTATAACATTAGTGTCACATATAAATAATTTCTGAAGTTGCCAAATAATGTTCTTTGGTCATCAGTAGAAGATGCGAAAAGAATAATGATTGTTGGTCTGATCATTGTATTAGAGGAAATCCATATTTCAGTAAACTTCAAAATCCCTGGTAGCATTTTGTGCCTTTATTACATGACTCTTCCCATACACGGCAAGTCGTTTAACAAAATGCTTTGTAAAATAATGTAGGACCAAAATACTCTGGCAATATGCAGTGTATATGCAACTAATGAGGAACTAGGGACCACTGCTAGTACCAGTCTGACAGATCCTGATTTTTTTGGCACCTAATCCTCTTCATTTTTCTCTCTCTTCCTAGTTTTTCATTGCTTCTTTTCAGCTGACAGCTCATTGCTTATTGATTTATTCATGGGTCTTATTTTTTTGGTTTTGAGGATTCTTTATTCAATGGTAAGTTCAGAGGAATTACAATTTACACAGCCACATCTCTGTATTAAAGCCATCAAATGGCACAGAGAACCTTTTGTACAGGCATGAGGTTTTACCCTTATTGAGTCACAGCTTTCACTCTTATATTACTTTCCCACACAAACAAGGTTCTAGCTTCTTTTTCACTGCAGACATATAATACTGCTTTAAGTAACTGCTAATGGCTAACCCTCTATATTTCAGGGAAGCGTGAGAGACCTCCTCCTGGCTCCTATGGCATGGTAACCAACAGCCAGATTTTGCAGATGATTTCATTGAAATATTAGAGTAGAATAGTGCTTTTTACTTTGAGGCCCATGGAGCCCCTGGGTTCACAATAGAGAATTAAGAGAAGTCTATTGTCATGTGGCTTAAATTCATGGCAAAAGTCCACAAATCAAAAATGGTTATTAACTGCTACTGCTCTGTTAACAGCATAGTAGCCTTGGAACCATAGGCTGCTCTAGGCAGACAGAGTAAAGCAGACAAATTTTTACAAGCAAAACTAAGTTCAAAGAAAGACTCACTTCAGATCAGATAGCATTAGCAGTACATCTCTTTCCCATAGCTGGAAGTGACTTAAAGTTTCCTAGCTCTTGTGTAAGCTTTGGGCACCTTGGCTTACATAAACAAACACAGTCAGGAATCAAACAAGACAAATACCTAGCATTGCACTTAAATTGGTGGGATTACCGACCGATCTTTGTTTTTACATTTGCTGTTCAGTAGCAAAACACTAGGGACACCAGCAAAGCAGTGCTTATCAGCAGTATTATGAACAAAGGTGCTAGAATCAGGTCTGAAACACATCTAAACTTTTTTTGCTTTCTTCAAACATATGTATTTGCTTCTTCACCATCCCTCCAAAAATTATAAGGATATTTGCCAGCAGCACATCTTGCTTACTGGAGTTTTTAGAAAACATGATCAGAATTATTTTGACAACATGCAGTCCTATTAAAATATGAACAACCAAGAGAATTACTGCAGTATCATGTATTTTAATGAAAAGTTAGTTCCAAAAAAAAAAAAAAAATTTTAACTGAGTTATGAAGACATAAGCCAATAAAAAGTGAGGAAACCAACTGCTTTCATTGTATACATCAAAGAGAAACAAAAGAAAATACCACCTTTACAAGTACATAAATGTATAACTTATAGGAAAATTAAGACTTTATAGTAGAGCAACAAGTACTTCAAGAACAAGAAGCATGAAAGTCTGAGTATTCCCCCTTTTTCCAATGGTACAAGTTTCAAGTTTTCACCTTGTTCATAATTTATTTTACATTAAAATTTGTTACCACCTCCCCAAAATGTATATTCCACTGATTTCAAAAAAGAGAAAATGGTCCCTCAAAAGAAAACATTTTACAATCCTTCTAAATTTTCAGTTTGGAAATTACAGTCATTTTCAAGTAATACAACTTTATGCTTATTTTCTAGAGCGCTAATCCTAAATATTTTGTTCTATTTAGTGTTTCGGTATGATCTGGTAGAAGCATATTCCACAGCACACCAGTTTTTCATTCTTCTCATGTGAAGAAAGCAGAGTTAGAAATGACAACTAAAGATTAGTATCTATTCAAGGGCATAAGCAAAACTAAGATACAGGACCTCTATTACTTAGGAAGTCAAATCTGCATTAAGCTGCCTTTTGAAGATTATTAATAAGGAAGTTTTCAACTCAATCATTATAAGCATATTTTTTTTCTAGTCTTTCAACAGATGAAAAACAAACAGCATTTTAAGGAGAGAAAGCCACATCAAGTCTTTCTGCCTCATCTCCAGTAAAAGAACTTGCCAGATTACTATCAGCCTCACAGGGTAACATTAACAGTTTGTCTTGAAACTCCAAGGTAAGTGGTCCATTAATTTTTAGATCTTTCTTCTACACTAGCTCTGGAATTTCTCCTTTTTGTCTACTAAACTATCCAAATTTATCTGTAGTTGCAAGAATGTAATTCTTAAGTGTGTTCCTTACATCTGCAAGGAATCCTTTTCAAAATCAGTTAAGGCATTCAAATTGAAAAGAGGCTGTCCATACAATGGGTTAATCAATTCAGAGGCATATTACAGGATTCAAGGTTGAAGTAATAACTAAAATGAACCTACTCAGTTATTTTTTAAAGTGCCCTTCAGTGCTCTGAGGTAACTGGCTGCTGTTCAGTGAAATCTCTCTGCTGCTCTGGGGCCCCCTGCCGTAATGTGAACACATACCTTGAGGATGCCAAGGCAACAGGGGCAGCTGCCTTTGCCTGGCCCCTGCATCTGGAAGAGCCAGCTAATTGCATCAGCAGCTGTGAGTGGTGCACAGCTCTCAGGTGGACATAACATTCTGTACTCTGAATATTCCCTCTTCACTTTTCCCAAGGCTAGAACCTTCTCTCAGCCTCTCACCCAAACTATATTGTTCCTAAAGAAGGTTTTATTACTTTGGGGAGAAATGAGTAAAATGGAGAGTCATAAAACAGTCTTTTATGCAAAACAGGAAAATAAACTCATGAACAGGAAGGGTTCAACATATTCAAGTAATTAATCCTCAAAGTAATCAAATGAATATCTAAAATAGAATTCTGAAATGGGTTCATTGCGAGAAACCACCACATCAGTTGGTGACCAACCACAACATAATTAGAAAAACAAATACAGGCAAAAGGAATCACCTGAACACAGAATCTGAGAACTACTCAGAGAAAGCATTTTACCACCTCTAATATGAGGAAACATCAAGCTTGCAAATATGTAGTCCAAAGAATGAAAAAAAAATGTTAGCTCCATTTTCAACTCAAGTCAATATGAACTGCTAGATGACCTGGCACTGAACTGTAAAACAGGAAAATCTGGATTCTGTTTGCAGTGCTGTGCCTGACTTGTTATGAAATTTGAATGGATCGCTACATGTCTCCATCCCTAACTTTTCCTTCTTATTACTCTTGAATTTGGTCAGCTACAGAAAGTATTGATCATTTCTCACAGTGGACACATCTATATTAAGATCAGAAGAGTGACTGAAGTGAGTGAAAACATTGCCAGAGAGGCTTCACTCTGCCTGGCTTGCTTAACCATCCTAGTGAGACTCAAGTTGTCCCAATAAGCACTGAGGACCTCTGGCAGAATTCTGCACCCTACGCTGTTGCCCATGTTTCCTGCCACCATGCCTTGGTAAAGGTTCTTTCAGCTCTGCCTACCAACCCTACACCCCCACCTCCTGATTGCGGCACGCAACAGTCAGTTTGTATAGGTGGCACCTGGAGCTCAGCTGGATCTCCCACGTACCACTTTACAATACGTACAACTAGGTGCTGCTCAAACGCAAATAACTTTTTTTGACTCATGGTTGAACTAGCCCTGCTTTTCTTCCACTTTGATGTTTAGAAGCACTCCCTGAAATTCTGAGCAATTCATGCCCTGTCTGCCTAGACCGTAGATCCCTGCAGTTAGTGTGCTGAGCAGTCAAAGGTCCAGCCCGTGCCCTCCACACCAGCCTCTGCGGCACAGGCACAGAACCAGAACATGCCAGGCAGCAGGTGTACTGCTTCCTTTTGCAAGCACTGCAACAGCCACTGCACAGGTGGTTGGTTAATGCAAACAATATGATGCATATTTCCTGGGCTGAGGGGAATTGCATCTTTCAGGAATTGTATCAAGCTCTGGCAAAAAATAATATAGTGAGGGAAAACATATTTCAATATGAGTGAGCTAATTATAATTCTGGCTCTTAATGTTTCCTAACAGCCAAAATATAAAGTCCAGCTGGCATGTCCTTCCGCCTGCCTGAAGGAAATAATCCCCATTTATAGTATAATCAAAAATCATGTTTCCATATTTTGTTGGGTTTTATAAGTTACTGCCAATACAACAGCCTACGGAAAAGCCTCAGATTGCTTTCCAAGTAATGGAGTACCAGGAAGAAAATGCTTCAATGTATATGCATTTCACCACCTCTACATTGGTTTAAAATGCATACAGGATTGCCTAGCTGGAAGTGAGGGAAAAAGAAATATCAGTCAAGAAAGGACTTTGTGAATCACATAGCCCTGTGCAATTAAGGGGCCATTGTTAATTTTCAGATTGTCATAAATCCATTTGAGAATTTGAGACAATTCAAAAAACAATTATGGTAGAATGAAGAGGGGATTAGGCAATCAGCTGAAATGAAATCCAGCCCACAGAAACAAAATGTTGCAAGAAACCAGCCCTGAAATATGCTGGGAGAATAAAAGGCATATGGAACTGAGCAACTGAGCACACATAGTCTTTTAAAGACCAAGGTTATTTGGCAAGAAGGCAGAGGCTTTTGCATAGCTCTGAACATTGTTTTGATAAGTACAGCAGGTCTTCTTTGTTTCAGTCAATCATAAACTAAAATGTTGAAACTACCACAGATGTAGGCAAACATCTGTATGGTTTTCACTCACTATACCTGTAGTAACAAATAAACAAACCTCTCTCAGTAAATATTACAGCACCACTTGCCCTGAAATAGCATTCTGAGTATGCACCTGCAAGGGCAGATAAATTTCCATAGTTCTCATAACCAAAACAGTGCACCTCAAGTAGCAGTTTGCAATGATCAAAACAGCATTCACATGTCTATTTTTAAGTGGTTTCTTTAGAGATATAATTATGATTTTGATTACAGATGCATGGATGTAAAATAAATTAAACAAATTCCAGGGTTTATTGAAAAAAATGTAAGGGACCAATCTTAAAAACTTTATTAACATGAGCAAGTCTTAAATAATTAACAACATTGGACTTCAGCAGAGTTATTCACATATGTAAGCAGTTTATGTAGCAGCTCTAACTGACTTAAAGCCTAGATGTGCTATCTTGATTAGCAGCCTTGCAAACCAAGCACAGGAGACCACATTCACTCTTTAGCTGATAGTCATCTTGGGAGTCCATAGTACTGGAAGTGTTGTAGCTTCACTTTGGTTCAGATTCTGAGATTGGATGTCTAATATGAAATGCCTCCTGTCTTCTATGCTGCATTGTGATTCAAATGCAATTTTCTGCACTGCACTCAAACACTCTACATTTGTATGCTCAGATATTCAAATTCCTTCAGTTTAAGTCAATGCTTATCCAAGCTATCCTGTCTACTACCACAATCTAGATGGAGAGGGCTTTGCTAGCTATAAGTGCTTGAAGAGACTGCTAGATTCTAGTAATTCCTGCAGTTGCAGAAATTCTGTTATATTCTTTCAGTAGTTAAACAATGTGCAAACCTAAATCAGGTTTAGGATGGCAGAAAGACAGAACAGAAATGTGCCTCTACACACCGCTTACTACTTCAGCCTTTGGCATTTATGACACCAAACCCTTCAACTGTTCTCTACACTTCTCTTCAATTTGCATTACATAACAGCATCATAAAGAGTGCACATTGAATTTTGAAGTACCAGTATTTTTTGACCTCCTAGTTCAAGCTATTCCTACATTATCGTGACAGATCTGTCTGTTACAACATTAAAGCACCTAACAGTCTCACACTACTAATGTCTGATTATTTACTAGCAACCGCAGCCAAATCCTAGGGATTTTCAGATTTCTCTCTTATCAGTTAAATACAAAATTCCATACAGTCAAGGTATAAAGATACCTTGACTGCCTGCGCACCTTAACTACATGTCCTTTTGAAATAACATTTCCTTGCTAGGGATCAAGTTAGTCGCCAACATAAACTCAGGAATAGCTAGCATTCAGGGACAGTAATCATATAGCAAATTTACTGATATGATTATACAAGTGAGGACTACCAGCATTATGTGGCAGTAAAAATAGCCTCCTGCATCCAGAGAAAGAAAACACCAAACCACTAAGTCACATGTTTAGGACTAGCAGTGGTGGTGGTGGTGGTGGTGGTGGTGGTGGTGGCGGTGGCGAAATACAAGAGTATTCCAAAAGCCAGCACTGTCACACGGTAGGAAGGTACGGAGGTGTTTCCATATGGACAACACTGCCAACTGGAGCAACCACCCCTGGCACATCAGAGGCCTTGACAAGAGCCCCATAGGGAAGCTGCAGCTCTCCAGGTCTGCAGGGAGGGCCTGGGGCCTCTCCCTCGGGCTGGGACAGGCAGAGGCAGTGTCCTTGCCTGCAGGAGGCGTGCTCTGGTTGAGGAGTTGTGTTGCCAAATCAGTGAGCTGCAGGAAGAGGTGAGCAGACTGCGCAGCATCAGGGAAGATGAAAATGAGATTGACAGGATCTTCACAGATAGCTGCTGAGATGAGAGCCTGAACCCCTAATTACACTGAAGGAGGGGCAGCCAGAGACTGTGCTCATGCAAGTGGCAAATGGAGATTCTCAAGGGGGTGAAGACTGGAAGCTTGTGACTTTGGGTAAGAGGAGGAAAGCTCATTCTCCACTCACAGATCTGCAACTGCAGAATAGGTTCAGTTCCCTGGTAGTAGACAAGGGGTGAAAGTGCTGCCTGGGGAAGCATCAGAGCTGGCCAAGCCTGAACCATGAATCAGCACCCAGAGGAAGTGGCAAGTGATCGTTGTGGGAGAAGACTCCCCTCTGCAGGGGACAGAGGACCTCACCTGCTCACCTGTCTTGCTACTTAGGGAGGTTTGTTGCTTGCTGGGGGCTCAGATCCAGGATGTTGCAGAGAGACTGCCAAGGCTTGTTTGGCCCTTGGACTATCACCCCTTGCTGCTCATCCACGTGGGCACCAACAGCAACTAAACTTCCTGACATCTGTTGTAAGAGCAACGTGGGAGGATGCAAGCACACAGATTACATTAGCAGAAAAAGGTTAAAGAAGGAAAATGTGGGCCTGGGGCTGAATGGGGTGAGTGATTTAGTGACAGCAGTCAAAGAAAAGGTAGAGATACTCAATACCTTCTTTACTTTAGTCTTCACTAGCGAGGTCTGCCAGAAGAGGTGGCGTTGGGGCAACCTAACAGCAGCCTTCCATATTCAGAGTGGTGCTTGACAGGACGACAAGAGAGAAGAGGCATAAATTGAAATAAGAGATGTTCCAACAGGATTTAAGGAAAAACTTCTTCACCATGAGGACAGTCAAGCAATGGTCCAGAGAGATTGCGCAGTCTCCATCTTCGGCAGTTTTCAAAATCTGAGTAGATAAAGCCCTGAGCAACCTGGTCTGACCTCAGAGCTGGCCCTGCTCTGAGCAGCAGTTTGGTCTAAAGACCCCCTGAGGTCCTTTCCAACCTGAATTATCCTAAGATCCTATGAACTAGGCTAACACTCTTCATCCCAGCAAAGAGACAGCTAAAAGGGAAATATGAGAGAAGTCTAAACTCATGACTGGCATAGAGAGGAAAAAGAGAATCAATTATTCACCTTTTCCTCTAATAAAAACAAGGTGGCATTAAATGAAACCAGCAGGTCCAAAACAAACAGGAGGACCTAGTTCTTTATATCATGTATACTGAAGCTGCGGAACTCCTTGTAATGGAATATGGTAGATGCTTGAAGATACATAGGTTCAAAGGCTATTGGACAAGTTCATATATGTCATAATTCCATGGAGGGTTACTAAATGCATAGAAACCACCACAGATATTTCTTGAGTCACAAATGACTGTAGGCTAGAAAAGCATTCAGGTGGTATACTGATGTATTTGACCTATACTTTCATATTTTTCTCTAGGTTTCACTTGTTTCAGTAACGTGCTAAAGCTGGTATCTCAAAGAGCCAAACAGTGTAACTGAAAAGACTCCCACTAATTTAGAGGGGTTTTGGATTAGTTCCTGCTTTCCATGAGGAAAGTATAAGGTTCAGGAGATTGGAAGACAAGATGGGCCATAAACGAATCGGACATGGTCCACGAAAGTCTGAGAACTACCAAATTGCTAAGTACTCAAAATTGCGTGCAAAATAGGAATAAAATATTGATTTCATTAAAAATGTTAAGGACTACTTAATTCAACAACATTTTATATGTTTGCATATTTATTTCCAAATTTGCATATCTGTTTGCATATATCTTGTAAAGCTGAACGTTAATTATACTTTAAAATCATGTATAAATTGTAACCAAGAATGTTGTACGAATTTTTGAAATAAGAGACACGCTCAAGTACCATTAATTATAAACTGCCATTTAAAGCACACTGAAGCAGACCTCATATTGAAAAAATATTGAGTCCTTGACAAATAAAAAAGGCAGCAAGAGTTATTAACTGGTCTAGCTGATTAAAAGGCATCTCCTACAAGCATAGCACTGATTTTTTTCTCTCTCTCCAGAGCATGGCTTACTTCTACTCCGAAAAGACACATGATAATGTGCTGGCCAACATAAATGCTGATATATACTGCAATTATGATTCATTTGCTTATAACTTCTACCTAGGGTGATTCTCTTTTTTAAGTTTTATTCATATAAAAATGACAGTAATCTGGAATAATAAACAAATAAAACTTCATGGGCTATTTTAATGGACTAGTATCAAATGAGATGAGCTGAAGTGATTTTATCACATGCTAATTAGATTTGTAAAATGATTCTGAGTAATTCAAAAAGCATTTACACAAGGTCAAATCTCAGGCAGCTTCCAAAAACCTAGACTTGCTAAATATACAAGATATGTTGATCTGATTATCACTTAAAGTGGCAATTAAAGACAGTTAAATTTCAAATAGTTTTAGATATAAGTCCAAAGTCAGGTGTCCCAATAATTATTAAGAACCAGGAGTTTCCTAAAAAAAAAAAAAAAAAAAGAGAGAGAGAGGGAGGTTTCTTAACAAGAATATTACTTGTAAATTGGACTTAAGTCTAAGTTTTGTGAGACATCTATTCTTCCCCCACATCCTTTCTTCTTTAACCCATGCTCAAGGGTAAGCAAGTGGTTACATAAGAGGATAGCCTTACTCCAACACAAAGGACTCTGGTTAACATCTAACCTTGCATGTACCACCGCGCCATCACTGTTCACATTTGCAGAGGTTAACTTAGATTTGCGCTAGATTTTAATAGCTGTTGATTCCTGGCATACTATGTCAGTATTAAAAAAAATCAAGACCACTTTTCTTGCTCTCTCCAGGAAAGTAATGCGAAACGCAATGAGTTTTGACTTTCAATTTTTCACGTTTTTCAATTTTCCTAGTTTTCAGATTTTTCTCCCCCATCCTCCCATTCCACAAAATATTCTGCAGCAGGGAACAAATGCCCTAACTCCTGACCTTTCATAAAATTACATGCCAGCACTCCTAATAGTAACTGATTCTTGGCTTTAGTTCTTTCTCCTGTATCAGCTATGTACTTAAACAAAAAAAAAAAAACAAACAATGTGCCTTTATCAACATGGCTCAGAGCTATTAGTGGATACTAATTAACCTGTTTAGATCCTGAAGTCAGGTGTATTTTTATATATATGTGCGTACAAAGTAAAGCAAGATAATGAATGGTAGAGTTCAGAGAACTGCGAATACTATTTTTAAAATTAGCAACCAGCACAGCATTAAGAATGGTTGTACGGAGAGAAAAACTTCCACCATGGTTAAAAATGCAATGACTCTGAGTCACTAGACATGTGATGCTTCTCTTCTAATGCCACTGTGTCCTTCACCTACAGCTGTGGAACATTTATTTTGAAAATAGGAAAAATAGAAAAGGTTGTTTCTGTTTCTTCAAACCAAGAAATTCTGTAGGATAGGAGGGAAGACAGGAACCTGACAGGATGCTGTTCCATGGCTGTAATTTTCCACTCTAATGACAACCTAAAAAGAATGAATTAGTACAGTGCTGGACAGGCAATGGATAGTTCTCTCTCCTGGCATACTATATTCTGATGGCAGCAAAATTCCATGGTTAAGGCACTAACTAGTATTAGATAGTCCATCTGTTTGTAACAGAAGCATTCTGTAGTTCCTGTAACAGAAGGACATCATACTGATATTTTGTTATGGAAGGGCCTGGAACTACATTTTTGGGAGAATCAGGATCCAAATGCAGCTCACTGTTGTAAAAATGCCAATTATAGACATAAGCCAAAATCCTGACACAATGCTAAGTCTTCAAACTCTGGTATGGTACCTAAGTATAGAATCCATTTCTTTCCCTGAGTTTTCATAATGATACTTTCTATTTGGGTAAACATGGAATTAATATGGCAGAATGATTAAAAAAAGATTGCAACATGTTAAACTAATACAGTTCAAACTTTAATTTCCTCTGTTCCTTTATTACGGTTTGCTGCTTTGACACACAACAGCAATTGCACCAAAGTTGGGACAGAGTAACTAATGAGTAGATGGTAGTGGTATTAGTTAATAATGGTTCAGCAATGTTAATACAGCAATTTATGGTTTGTGTTTGTCATCTTTGTTTAATTTTAGTGTAAGTAGGTAATTCTTTAAGGTCCAGTAATAATCAACGTCAGCACAGTTTGGCATATTCAAGACTTGCAAGACTAACAGAGGTAAGCTAATGTCTAACTAAAATCTTTTTCTTGATTTTTTCAAGACTAATTATCCTCTCAAGTGTTTCAGCAGCAGATAAGTTTCTCAGCTGTAAGTAATGTATCTGCAGCCAACACTTCTCCATTTATGAAAAAGCCCCTACAAATACCAGTGTACTTGTCAGTGATTTTCATATGCAACATGTCTTAAACGGCTGCTTTACAATATGAAGCAAAAAAAGAAAGACCTGATAAAAGTGCTAACTCCTTACTAATTAGCAGTCTATTTTTCAATATTTTGAAATGGAATATACAAACAAAAATAAGGAAAAAAATACAACTTAGGACTAGCTTAAACCAAAGGAATAGGAAATGGAGAAGAAAGGAGGCAGTTACCATTCACAACATCTTTCTTATCAAAAAAATAATAAATTTTATGCCCACACCCAGTAAAAGCATCTTGAAAATACCACATGAAGACAGTAGATAAGTGTTTGATTGCTGTCTCACTGACCTGCTATCTGGCCTTGGGCACGTCATTTAATTTCTCTCATCATATCTTTTTTTCTCTCATCACTCAATTTATTTTGATTGGTGAGACTTCAGGACAGGTATCCTTCTCTTATAATGGAGATACGGGAGCCTGATGGCTCATCAGTGCTTACAGAACAACCACAAAAATTGGCCACGTCTGGATGAGTACTCAAAACATCATGGGAGAATCCCTGTCCTTAAGTTTTGGCCTCTTATGTACTAAACTTTCAGACTTTCTGCATCCTTCAGTCCAAAAAAACAAAAGCCCATAGCCACCTGAAATTTCAGTTATAGGCTTCCATGTAAAATTTCTAGCATTCTCTGCTCTGCCTGTAGGACAGAAATACCACAGCAGCACTTCTATTTCTTAGTCTGAAATCAAAAAAGGTCAGTTACTGAAAATAACAATAAACAGACATATCTATTTCCCTGCTCCCCCCAAAAGTCCAGTCTGAGTTTCACTGGAATCCAGGTATAGGTTTCTGGTCCATGTTTATTTTATTAAACTTCTAATCCTTCCCAGCTATTATTTTCATCTGTGTGATGCCAATGAGAGCCAGTTAGTTCTAGTCACAAAGTCTAAATCCCAAAGTCAGCTCACTTATTTATTTGATAGTTATCGAACATATCATATAGATATCTTCTTCCAAAAGGTATTCAAAATTTTTCATTTCATGACATTCACAAAGGTATTTTAAACAGAGGGAATTCAGAACAAATTTAGTTTCTCCAATAACATTTTCTCTTAAGTTATCAAAATTTCTAATATACCCATTTTTGTATTGGCCAAACACCAGTATTAATGGTTATTCTGCAATAACAATTATTTGGGTGAGTGAGTCCAATTTTTTAATGGCCTGGAATTCACCTCTGTGTGTACAGCCAGCTGAAAGCTTACTCAATGATTCTTTGTGCTGAGCCATTTTGACTAGAAAAAAAAACCTAATTACAGAAGGATTTGTCTGTCTTTTCTGTTAGGCTGTAGGAAAGGCACTGGCATACTGGTAGCTCACATACCCACTGCAGAATCGGTGCAGTTAGTATGGAGCTAGGTTCCAATTCCTGTACTTCCCAGCAAGGTCTACTACACCGGAACAAAGTACTTTCATCCAGAAAGTGAGGAATTCTGTTGAGCAAAAGTTTTAAGAAAATGCAAAATAATTCTTACAAAAAGACTTTTGATCTTTCAGGATTGCAAGTAGTACAGTTTACACTATATGCACCCTTTAAGAACACTCCCTTTTTGGATGCTTAACAGAAGCTTGCACTGGGACACTAATTCAATGTTAAGTTCAAAGCGTAAGTTGACTAATGATCATGTTATGTAATAATATGATTCTTTTTCTTGAGGGTCTGCAGTCCAAATGATGAATCTTACTTATTAACTTGAGAAGATACAGTTATCAGCAAATGCTTACAAATTTTTCTGCCGGTATCTGCACACAAAGCAAGAAATTCAACAAGTATACACACAGCCTGTGCAACTTAATATAGAATGTTTCCTATACGCTTGATCAAATTAATGGCCTCTCCAGCACCAAAGATGAGATCCTATTCTGCACATTCTATTCTTTACAGTGACTTCCCCAGTTTTGAGCAGACATATGTTTAGCAAGATGATTCATCTGTATATACTAATTTGCAAACTAAAATATCATTGCTATGTAAAAAATAAAAGACTGGACCATCCATTCCCGAAGGTCTCATTTCTTGTAAAAGCATGCAAATGCAGTAACTAAAGTAAAAGTATGTAAAGATCAATATTATCTTATATCATCAATTACTTTACTTGTTTAAGACAACCATTCAGTTTCTGCATCCAGTTTTCCCTCTGCTTTTGTAGCAGATGGTGTCTTTAGAATGGCGTATGCAGAACAGTTGTCTCCTCTTGGGAACAGCTACTGAGCAGGACTTGTGATTCCCATTCAGTGGAAGAAATGGTGATGGAGAAGGGGAGAATGTAATTTCCTCCTTTTCCAAATTAGAATAAAGAATAATTAACACTGAAAAAATTCCTGTGAGAAAGTGGAGTGACTCTTTTTAGGGTGATTGAAGTACCTTGCCATCGTAGTCTTATCAACAGAGTCCATTCTGATAACATTGCATGAAGAGTTGTACAAAAATAAGTTTTAAAGGCATTTTTGTCTTGTTGAGATTTTTAAGCACAAGTCTATATAAGTCTATCGTAAGTACTACTTTAAATCATTAGAATTTTAGATAGCTGTGGCTGGCAATAAGCTACTATCCCGTGCTTTCGGGTAACTCTGCAATGTGTCAACTGGTTTTGGTTCCTCTAACAAGGCAAAAAGTCAGTGGGCCCTAAAAGATAGTGCATAGACTTTTTGCACTAGCCTTCTGGCTGCACTTGTATCTGAGATAAAAACAGAGGTCTCGGTCAGAGTTTTGTGCATCATTTCCAACTTACAAGGAGTTCTTTGAACGCAACAGTGACCCACAAAGAAAAATATAGTTATTGTTCCCTTTTTGATGGTTTTATACAAACAGAATGCCAACATTATCTTGTCTTACAAGATGTTTGAAAGCTTATTCTTTGCTTTTTGAAATGCAAGGGAGACCAGGTTTTGCTAGCAATCTCAGCCCTAAAATGGAGGGGACAGAAGTGCTGAACCTCTGTTAATGTTTTTCTCACAACTGTTCTTTAGTATTCAAGTCAGCCCTTGGTCAATATAAAACAAACCAAGGCATATTGAATATACCTTAGCAATGTTTGTTATGAACTTGAAGACAACATTTTATGTAGAATATCATCAGTTACTTCTCCCCAGCTCTGCCAATTCTGCCTGGAGAAAGAAGAGGATATAATACACAGACGGTCTGTGGTGGCAATCCACCTTTTCATGCAAAAAACCTAAAACAACAAAAACTCTTTTGATAATGTCATTAAAAAAAATCTCTAATCTTCATTAGCTGGATTTTTGCATCTCCCAGGCTAATGTGAGTGTGATAATACTACTTTATTCTCAAACACATTGTCCTATGATGTGTCAGCAGTGATGTCATCATTGCAAAAGAAAGGTGTATGGCCATTTTAATGATCCTATCACCTGCTTTCTAGCTAA
Organism: Apteryx mantelli; assembly: GCF_036417845.1. NCBI lineage: Eukaryota > Metazoa > Chordata > Aves > Apterygiformes > Apterygidae > Apteryx > Apteryx mantelli. The sequence continues at coordinate 24,881,805 of NC_089985.1, read as the reverse complement.
GTTTCACTTTTTCAGTGGTCTTAGCAACTCTCGCAGCAGCAACTCTCACAGCAGAGCCTGTCCAAAACCCAGTAGCAAACACCTGATGTTTTTAACTTGGTACAATATTTTTTATTTAACTGACCGTGTGTTTCATTTTCACATGAAATTAAAATGAGGTATATGAAGAGTGAGAACATGGGTGACAAGAACTATGCATGAGTGAACGATAGGAACTATACATTACTGAATGTATACGGGGTTGGCAGAATATGAGAAACTCCTCTTGATAGATATACTCTGATTAAGGAAGGGGCACAATCAGGACAATCGTGTATACAAAATAGAATAGTGTCTTAACTACAGAGGTTTTCCCGCTTTTCCGTCCCAATATGAAATGGCCAGTTTGATGAAAAGAAGACCTATGCTACTGGCTTGTTCGAAGATCATGCAGCTGTACTAACAGAAAAAGCAAAGTGCTTGTGGAATATCTGACACCAGAGAAAGCACAGAGCTCACTGACACTCAATCTTGTAGGATCGATTAATTTGGCTCTAAAATGTGAACATATTTATGACTTTGTAATCCAGTTTCCAGATAAGAGTTTTGCAAGCTCTCATCATTTGCAAGTTCACAGTCTAGCATTTCCAAATGTTGTACCAACCTAATTAAAAGGAACAGAAAATTAAGACTTCTTCCTTAACATAGAATACTTTTCTAAAAACAAAATATATTCATAGATACATAGATACCCAAATGTATCCTTTCTTAAAGTAATTGCTTGGCTGAGTTGAAACCTACAAATAAGGAACTTATAATGTGGGATTCACCCCAGCTATATATTGAAATCCCCTGGAAACCTTTAGCTTATTCATGTTCTGAAAATTATTTCAGCTAGGGGGCGTTCAACTAACATTTTTTTTACACAGCTGCACTTTTGATATTAACCTATAAGCGCAGATCTGAAATAAGCCTCCTGATCAGAGCTCTACTCTAAGAGAAAAACCCTTAGATAATATTGGGTGCTTATTCTAAACTTCTCCATTATTCTGTATTTAATGGCCTCAAGCTTCACTGTAAAGCTGTAGCAATACAAGTAAATAAGTATTAGCACCGCATATAGAAATGTACCTGCCATTTATTTGTGCTATGTCCATGCTATGAGCAGTCTAATATAGAGCTAACCCCAAAGTCCTCCTACAGTGAATGCAGCAATGATAGCGTTATACCAACACAATAAAGCCATAATCCACAGACCAGGTTACAGCAACAACAGTTTTGCCAGTATAACTTCTCATGTTATCCCAGCTTTCCTAGTTGTTCCAAGAGACAGCAGTAGCATAACTATAACCTTAAATATTTACCAATACAACTATTTTAACTTGAGTTATTATATTTGGAGTATTTGTGAGGGCAGAAAACTTCACATCAGTTAAATAAAGCCCTTTCTACCCTTTTTGGATTGCAAAGAACAGTTTGAAAACATGACTCAAATGCTCTTTAAAGGCCCAGAAATCAAAAGGCAGATGTGTGATCCTAAAATGATTTTTAAGCCACTCAGGATATACTAGGGACTGACTCATTCTGGGGACTTTTGATTTGAAAACACAGAAAAGTCCAGCCAACCAGCCAGCTCTACTGATTCTGAGAGATATGCAAAGTCAGAGGTAGGCAGCCACTAGTCCTTCCCTTAACAGCAAGGTGTCAAAAGATCAGACTTTTCTGCTCTGTATTCTACAGCAGACTTACTGGCAGAGGCAGCTGAGAAAAGGTTTGGAATTAGTGCACGGCTTCTCAGGACCATGTGTCGCGTGCTGTTCCCAGAGAGCAGCACCCCCATCTCGCTACTTAAACTTTTCTTGGTGGAAGAAAGTCAGAGGCAGTCCTGAGATGCAATGATGTTTCATCCCTACTAGACTGTTTTTCATCACATGTCCACCCATCAGGCCCCGCCAGAACAGAAAATTTATTCCTATGCCTTCAAGCTGAGTGCATCAGCACCTTTTAATGGGGTGAAAGAAAGGACCCGGGGTCAAAGTGTTGGACCCTTTCTAAGCATGTGTAACTAGGACAATCAGCAAACAAGACAAGTACAGATCTATTAGCATGGGTTGAGGTAAGGCTAGTTAAACACTGAAATTTTCCTACAGAAATTGTAAACTCTTCAACACTGATGTTTATCTGTCTGAAATGTCATAGGCTTAGCTGATCCTGTGTTGGGGCAGAGGCCTGGTTAAGGGAATGCTATGATATCCCCTCTAGCCCCTATCATAAGAGATTTTTTTTTTGCTGCTGCTACCACCCCCTCTGCAGGTGGAGGAGAAATAACACAAAATAGACAGTGCAGCAAGGGACTTGCTAATATTAGTAGATGTTATGTGTTAAATATTATATATGAGAATTTTCATAATTTAATGTGTGCCACTTTAAGAAACAAAATAAGCTGAGCTTTCATTGTGCTGTAGGAAGCAAAGCTGAACGGCACATCAGCAGTTATGGTATTACATATGGACTTTTGCTTCCTCCTGGGAGTTGTTTTCCATAGAAGCAAAGCTGATTCCTATTTTCCACTTTGCTGATAGCTCTGATCCTGCACAGTTAGTACTGTGCTAAGAACTATTGTGCACCCTTCCTTCTCTCTCCCACCCCCATACACTTTCTTTTTTCCAAAACAAAAGCCTTTTCCAATGAATGAGGGCATTTCACAAAATTATTTTCCATATCCTTATATAGTGATAAAAATTGAGAAACAATTAGTTCTAAAACCTACTTTCAATTGGGAAAGTATCATTGTAACCCAGGAGACACATCCCTACAAACTTTGTATTTAATCCCAAAACTTTCACGAGGGGAAAGACTTCAGGAAGATGGGCTCCTCTACCTAGTTCTGGTGGCATTGCCTTCCAAAGGGTGAAAACAATTCGATTTCCAAGGATTACTTATGTAAGGATTCTGGAATCAGAACTTATTATATATTCTGGTTACCTTCAGGTATTCCCAGCTACTTTCTTATGTAACTACCAGCTCAGATTTAGTTCACAGTTGCAAGCAACAACAATATGAAATCAAGACAGGGCAGGCTACTACTGCTTAGCTATCAAACCTCTTGAAAATACACTCTGTAACCTTCAGAAAAACAAGCTTCCAATAAACACAAGAAGCAGGTTCCAGTTTATGATCAAGAATTCTCTCATCTTTTAACCTTGGTTCACAGGCTAAGGAGAGTACTTTGAGCAAACTGCCTTGAAGTGTCTCCCCTTTATCCTTTCCAGAATTCTCCGGGCTGTATTGCTCATTACATGTTTCTCATAGTGCTGACTAGCCCTGGCTATAATCTGTCTCCCTGCAAGCTGAGTGCAGGAACTTCACATCCAATTAATGGACCAGAAGCACAAGATATTTCAAGATGGACAGGGAGGTGGCAAAGCTTGCTGACTCTACCGGGAGCACTTGTTCTACTTTCTCAAAGGGAATATTCCATCTACTGGGGAAGTCTGGGAGATATACTTCCTGGGAGAGGGTGGTTTTGTGCTGACAGGGGTGTTAACAAAAGCTATATTTGAGACTACTGTTCTAGCTTTAGAATAAGAGATGGATGGCGAATCTTTTAGTCTTTTCCCTCTCTCAAAGTAGTATGTAGGTTTTATTGTTCTCAAAGCTTTGTGTGACACAGTGCCCACCAAAGGCAAACACTGCAAAATGCAAGCAGGGTCCCAGCATATCACTTTGCACCACGAAAATGGAATGAGAAGGAAGTGCTACAATGCCATGCAAAACATTTCCAGACCTAATTAAACAAGCCGAAAAAAAAGACAATTTTAGACTGAGTGAATTCTTCTTATCCTAGAAAAAGGAATGCATTCTGATCAAAGCACTGGAAGAAAACCAGTGCCACACAATATTATGAAAAAGATGCCTTAGTTAAGCTCAACAGGGATTCATAAATGAAGACTGAATGAAGAACTGCAAACATCTGAACACTGAAAATCTTTAATTATGGTTATAATCCATAAGAAGGTAGCACCTGTAACTGGAGGCAGGTTTTTTTCAGAACATCTCATGAGCTATTGACTTGGTACACGTAGCAACACACATTACAGGAGCTGAGTACTCAAGATGAGGGAGCTATGGGGGCACAGGACTACAAAACACACACAGCCACGTACTGGTCTGTGATTAACACAAGGCAGTGGCCCTTGATAATCACAAGGCCCTTGATAATCAAATGTCAGAACAGGGCTACACTAAGAACCAAGCTCTTCTGCCAGTAGCAACCTTGCTAGGCATAGCTCCACCATTCCCCACATTTCCAAGTCAGAAAACATGTATTTTTGTTGATTAGGCCTTTCTTTTTGAAGAATGAGTTTTCAAACAGCACTGTGGAGCTTAATCACTGCACACTGTATGCCCAGTTCAACTTTCACTGAATCCAGCAAAAGGATTTTCCGTATATGCTAATAGAGCCTCACTCAGCCAAGCTTACAGAGAGCATATGCTTGTAAATGTAGTCAAGCCGAAATCAGTGGCACTGCTCACAGAAATAATGATTATTTGTTCAAGTAATGCTCACAGGAATGAAGGTGTGCAGGATACAGACCCATTGATATGAATACTGGCTTTTTTGGTACAAAAAAACTTTGAAGGGGTTATGTGTCATTCAATTAACTATGCAATAAAGAATCAGACCACACATACTGAGGTTTAAAATAGAGGAAAACATACTTTGCTATATAACAGATAAAATTAAAGAGCGTATTCAGATACTTCCTCATCACACAAACCTCAAAATATCAAAGAGAAATTCACCCAGCAGTTATAATCATCTATCCAGGACGAAAACGAGTATTACTCATTTCATAACAATTTGTGATGGTTCTGAAACAATACAGAAAACACGTAAATTACACCAATACAATAAAGACTTGATCAGGCAACTGTTTGCCTATTTCATTGCAGCAACAGGCAAGCAACTGGAGACCAAATAGAAAACAATTTCTCAATCTTACACTGTAAAAGAATATTCACTTATTTTACTGGTTCAGCTTCTTAAAATAAATAATTTTGGTAAATCATCGTCACTGGGGAGCCTTAGTTAACGAATTTTCACAACCTACAATATTCCTGAGACTACTTTCATTGTGTTTATGCTTCACTTTCAAATTTTCAGTACTTGAATGTTTTGATCTCAAAAGACAGTTTTTTGTTTTTTTTTTTACAAACTGTGTTTCAATGAATTTTTAAAAGGATCAGCATTCCATTTTTCAGAATTAATATCTTGACATAATCTTTCCTAAGTACTTTCTAAGTGAGAATACTTAAGCATATTAGAATTCACAAGTATATTTTATCCTCACCACAGCCAATGGAAGTTAAATACAGGCTTAAAAGTTTTTCTTCTAAATCAGGACATTCCACTGTATTTTAAATGAAAAACAAAACAGAAGAACACTGATAATTGTATTTTGGATAGCTTTCAGAGTGCACATACTAGATATTCTACACAAAACATGGCAATACAATATGCTAACAAACTCAGTTCTTTCTTCTTCTTCTTCTTCTTCTTTTTTTTTTTTTTTTTTTGCTGTGGCAAGAAAAGACACCAACAATCCAGCTTACTGGGGTGGTGGGAGCAAAAAGGATTGCTTCTATTCACCTATACATAATCGAAATATAAGAGGTGGTTTCTCTTCCCTGGTTCCTTCTCCTCAGAGCAATGAACCCTCCCACACCACTGTGGGTGAGAATCCACATATAAAATTTGATTCATTAATGTTGCTTGAAACACCATTAACTCATCCTTCATGCTTTATGAGCTGCGTCAGAAGGGGTCACACAGTACTGATGCTGGCCAGCAGCCAGTGACAGCATGACTAGCAGCCAGCCATTCTGCTATGGGCTGGAGGAGGTCCCTCAGAGAATTTTAGAGTTCTTCCATATTTCCACCTCTATTGCAGCCCAAGATCTCCTGCAGAGTTTGCATGCACAGCCTCTAAGGACACAAAAGGCTGTGCTCCTCTTGCTGTTCTTTTATGTTGGTGACTAAGTTACTTGTTCCCTGAATGCCTCCATAAACTAACCAAATCAGCAGCTAGATTTTTATACAATTCCATATAGCTTAAGTGAAGCTCAAAAATCATTCCTCCATGAACTTCAGGTTCTTTTAGCCAAACAATATCCACATGTGAATTTACAGAATTGTTACTTTTTCCTTGCAAGATGAGAAAAAACAAATATAGGAATTCATGATATAATACTGTCAAAGTTCCCTTTTTAAAGGTGAAAAAGATCTTCTTTGGCACAATTTCCTGCACTTCAACATTCTTACCAACAAATTACCTGATTGGGTCCTGAAGCACTCTGTAACAAGGTTTGGAAAATTTGCGCACACATTATGAAAGGAAAACAAGTTTCACATGGTTTCCCAGGAAATAAGTTAATCAGAGTTTGTATAGAATAAGAGATATAGGCAGTATGGTTTGTGGAAAAAATGCACTTCATGGTCCAATAGAAGTAGGCAATATCACCAATATATCATTCTCTCATGCACATTTATAAAGATCCATATGTGAAAGGTCCCACCCACAAACGCACAACATGCAAAAATGCACAGTTCTTTGGGCAATGGACTTGGTATACTCTGACAGAAAAACTTTACTGTGGCATGCTTGAAAATAGATTGAAAATTACTGCCCCATTTTGAACATATGCTGAAATACACTGTAATATCAGTACAAAGCTGACAGCATCAATCAGGAATCTTCAGAGATGCTTCATTGGATTGTTCAGAGAGATGAAAAAGCAACGAAGTGACTGGACCACGCAATTTCAGATACTTACAGCACATTCATCAATTTGAAATGAGCTTCTTTTGTCTGCAACTGTAATGGTTTAGAAGACACTTCCTTAACAAATAGATAATATTTTCTTTTCTATTATGACTGATCAAACTCTGAGACCTATATAAGAATTAAAAAAAATGAAAACAATAGCAGTATTTTTTATTAAAGGGCACGCTCACAAATGTGAAATCATGGTTACAAAAGTTCAAATAAAGCTTATTTTTTAAATTCTCTCTGACCTTGGATTTGACAAAACTGCTGTGGGTCAAGATTATGAAAGGGCTTCCATTAGGTGAAGTTATCTAAGTATTGTTCAGACCGGTTTTCAGGATGAAATACTAGCTGAAGTTTGTATTTACTTCATGCGCAATCACTTTAACCTTGCTATTTGCACAGCAGATGTCTTCTTCACAAGACTACAGAAGCTATTGACTATAAATCTTGATAAGATAAGCTGTTCATTCCTTGTTTGTCAGAGTACTCTAAAAAGTCGCATAAAAGAAAACAATTACTAAACTGAGGCAAATACTAAACGCTGATCCTAGAGCTCTTATGGGGGACTCAATAGGACTTCTGCCCAAGTAAAACCAGCAGAATTAGAACCATTTTAAGAAAGTTATTATACAGAATGCAATTCATTTGTGAAATTTAATTCTGAATGCCAAAACTGGGATTACCATTTATTCTAACTAGCACTATTTCTGAAGTCTTAATAGTTAAAATGAAGATGAAATGAGCACAGTAATTCAGCTACCTTCTTATCCTTGCATCTACCCACTCAGTCATCAATGATACAATGTGCAGCTAAAGCACGAGTGAGAAAGTTTTCATGGCCTGTGCTATGCAGGAACAGAGGGGCCAAGACTGCCAGCTCAATATGTTAAACTAAGAAAAGTCTCCAGTGAGTGTTTTCCACTATCTCTGGAGTTGATTTTAGAAAGCAGATTTCACCTATCTTTCTGCTTTAGTAAGCTGATTAAGAAAGTTTGTTCCAATTACTAAAACAACACCAAATTCATAAACTAAGTCAACATAAAAAAAAAGAGATTAAGAGCTCAGACCTCCTATTAAGGGCAAAAAGGTATGCAAAATACACCTGTGGCAAACAGTATTGGGGGGGGGGGGGTTTCACAATAATGGTTTAAAAGACTAGATGAGGTGGACCAGCCTACAGGGATGGGAAGATTGTTCTCTCATTTGGAGAGTCACTAATCTGCTTGGTGCAAAGAAGGTTCCAGCTGCTGGTGACAAGCAAAGTGCATAACAGCAGGGAGCTAGGAGCCTACAGCTCATGCATAGACTATGAGACTGCTGTCATCAGCCACCAAGGCCTCAGAGGTGAGGAAAAGAACTTTCCAGGAACAAGAATAGACTAGGCAGAGTTTGCCATTATTCAAAATTCACTGTATTGGTTTAAAGCAAAAACTTGCCTGCAAGGACTCGGAGAACAAAGCTATGTATAAGCTTTTTTACTCCTGTTGTCTTACCTTACTGAAGCTCTCTATTTGAAAAATACACATTTCTAGTTGATCCCCAAACAGTCTGGCATTTCTGAGTTTAAAAGCCATTGGTTGCCTTGGCATAACTCCCTGTGAGGTGACAGTCTAGGCTCATTCACCTCAAAGATAGATGACAGAAAACAGATTCTCACTGATTCAAATGGCCATGAAAGCATGCTAGGAATTTTCTCATGGCTGTTTAAAAAACTTAAAAGAAAACTGAAAAGAAGAACATACTACTATTTCAAAATAAAAGAATTCAGTAGTAAGTCTTTGCTTTACTGTGTATCTTATGACACTGTTTTTCAAACTTGGGTATACATAGGAAGAGACCAGTCTTTAAGAGACTAGAGTCTAAAAAAAGACTTTGAAAAAAGGAGTACCATTCCTGTTAGAGGGGAAAATGAGATAGAAACGGCCTTACACAAAGACAGAAGAGTTGAATTTTTTCCTCCTTAATCCCTGTCCACATAGTTAAACAGAAAACCACCACTCCCATTTTTTCAGTTGTTCTCCAGAAGGACACTTTCTAGAAATAGAAACTTGCTTCTGCTGACTTTTCACTTATGTGGCTTTCATGAACTGCTCCTGAACTTTCTGAAGTTGATGAGCATTCAGCTATTTTAATAGGACAAAGTGGACTTTCTATGGGATAGTAATTCACTAATGCTAAGCAACAAAAGATGTATTGACATAACTGAATTTCTTTTTTATAGGGTGCCATGCCACAGCATACAATATTCTATAGCTCTTAGACATCTGGGAATTTCAAGAACAAACAGAAAAGTTACCTACAACTCTACCTTAATGGAAGACTTAAGAGATAAAATAATCAATTCTGTGTGATTGCCCAATCACAGAAGAATGCCATAGGTAGTACCACCTTTAAAGCATACATACATAGGGATAGGCCTCAAAACCCAGTATTAGAATTACTATACACATGCTGTCCAGTTGATCTGTGCATACTCAGTCCAACAAACTGAACTTACTCAATGCATACAGGGGATTCTGTACTGGCGAGATCACAGTCACCATTTGTGTACTGCAATTCAGTCGTCTTTGCCTGCATTCTATGGCCAAAACCTTCGGAAAAGCTGAAATTCCCTATGACACTTTCTCAAAAGAAAAGAAAAATAAATTACAGAAGTATGTAATTACAGAAGTATGCAATATCTACCATATTCCCTTTAATACCCAGTTAGCTCCCTGATCAAAGAGTGAAGCCAAGCAAGATGATATGATTGACTGAACTGACCCACTTGGATATTATTCATCACATTGTTTTTTTCCAAGTGATCACAGAGACTTAAAACAAGTAATGAAGAGAGTTGTTCTCCCATTTCTTAGAACTGAAGTTAAACTGATCTATTGATGATTTCCCTAGCTCCCCTCCAGCTTTCCCAAATTTCTTTTGAACAACTAATTCCCATTCACTTTTGCCAAGCCTTCAGGTTTTTCTTAACTGAAAAATGCAAGATATATCTGTTTTCAAAAACCTCAGAATCCAGATTTCCATATTTTCAGATGAGAGGTAGACCCTACTAGCTGAGCAACATGACCCAAGTGTCCTTTCATAATTGCCACACACACTAACGCTATTGGCTTGAGCTCATTTCAAAGTGACCACTTGTATGGAAGAGAAGAGAATAGTCATAAGATCAGACATGTAATCTTCTGAGGACGGGAAGTTACAAAGTGATGATGATGTGGGAGAGCCATAGAATTAAGGTCATAACTGCAAAGCATACCTAATATATCTGAAAACAGCATATTGAAAACATGGTGTACTGCACATGAAATTCATGATGCAGACTTATGTGCAGGAGAATTTGCACAGAGGTAAGTTATTAGTGTCCTATGGCAAATTTAATACACCTTCAAAAGGAGACAAATTTCAAAGCAAGTTAAAACATGATCTCTCCACCCTTTCTTCATGGCAATAGCTTCATATCAGCCTTAGAAAACTCCCCCATGGCTAGAGTCACAGCTGGTTGTTTCTATCGCTCACTAAGTTAGGTGCATTTTCTTCGGCCTTGTTGGACTGCTATGCTGCTTCTTAGCACATTTTTGTAAGGTGTCACAAATCTGTTACTTGTTAACAGATACAACACCATATGATCCAACTGCTTTAGCCTTCCAGAATCCTAAATAGTTTAATAAATTCTTTCTCAACCTTTAACTTTGGTTTGCACAAGACATATTGATCTAAACATGTACAGCTGTATCTGTACATATTTCTCTGCCTCAGTTCTCACCACAAAGGTTTTTTGGGGCCTTTAATCAGAAGTTAAATCCCATTTCTTGCTTATTGTGGTCACCATATAAACCTTTTTCCAGGAAAAAATGCTATTAAATAGGACATGTGTGCTTCAGAAACACATCCTTTCTCTCTGTTGGAGTTTCCACTAACAAGGTTGATGACAAACCTTTCTTTTTTTATCCCCATCTTCTCTCAATCTCTAGCACACACTTGTTACAAGAAAATAATTCACTGTTTATCTTGTAAGTTGGTCAGTAGCTTTTCCCAGAGATGTGGATACTTCCTATAGCATATTCACTGACTTGGTTCAGACATTAATGCTTCTTGGTAATACTCCTCCAAACCAGATACACTTCCATGATCTTCACACTTAGCCACAATCACTTATTTCCTGCTACAATGAGTTTTCATGGAAAAGAAATCAATTCTGACTTCAGCTAACAAGCAGCAGAAGCATGAAAGAAAAAAAGAAATCAAACAACATAATTGGTACAATTCTTATGAAACCTCTCTTTCCCTTAACACACTGGTACTCAAACACACTTCTACTGTCAAGGAGCCATCCACAATGCCCAATCCAATGCTACACTCTAACAACCAAACCTAATGCTAAAACCAGAAAGTAGCCTGAAATACACTACTTCTAGTGGATATCTGCTTCCATTACAAACCCTCATTCTTTTCTATTCCAAATCAGCATGCATATTGCAACCCACCTCCTACTCACAGGAAAGGAGGAATAACTTAATGCCCACATTTCAAATTTGGGAGAATAACAGGACAAAAATAAGTTTGGAGAAATCAAAAAGAGAGAAGCAATTGAAACAGATAAGGCTTTTTAAACACCTAAATTTTCTCCCACTATGCCTGGTTCACAGCTCCAGCTGCCATTCTGTCAAGTCTGGCAATAACTGCTGTGATGGAAATCTGTTAAAGAAAATAGTATGCTGTGAACAGCCTGTTTAGTGAAACAGTGGGAAGCTCAGATTAGCAATAAACGCTGAGGAAATGTGAGAAGTCTTGGCAAAAAACTGAGTTTTGTAGATGATCGTTAAGTGCCACTTTTCTGCTCTGTATTTGAGCAGTCCTTTGTACTTGTTATCATTACAATGGTGCTGAGAAATTCAGAACTTCTACACGGGGATATATAGCTACGTCAATGTAATGCCATATGATTCCACCTGTTACAGAATAAGAATGCCTCATTCCGATTCAGATGTTCTGCTTCCAAAGTTTCAATTCATCCTTCCATGGAAGCATAAGGCAGCTGCAAAATGCATACATGGAGAGCTTGACGGACTGGAAATGTGCCTTTGAATTTGCACTTCTGCTTTGGTAACAGTAGATCTGGAAAGGAGCACCAAGACAGTCCATGGTCTGTTCTGCAGTTACAGGAAAGACATAGCTGGAAATCATCTTGGACTAGCTAGGACATTGGGACTGAAGTGATTCCTAAAGACCACATGATATTGGGGTAAAAAAACAGCTTGAGTGGAACAGTGAAGTAGAACGCTTCTCTATCAATGCAGAAATGTGTAGAAGACAAGTCATATACTGCTTTTCTTTGCTCACAGTACACACCAGAGAAAATGACATAGTTTATTTCTGGTTATAGGTAGCTCTGATACAGTTGTTCGATTATTTTCAGTTAGCTTAGAGAAGGCTAACTATAGAAACACCACAGCAGTTGGAATGTTGTACTTGATAAGAGACAAATGAAAGCAGTTTGGGGTAGTTTTCAACCTGACTGAACAAGATAAATGCATCTATGGTAAGAATGCACTGGAAAAAAAATTCCACAAAATGTTTGCATTTTTTCTTTTGGGAGAGAGCATCTGTGTGATGAATAAGGACTGAATGATCAGTAAGATTTGATTTGATTAGAATCCAAAATGAAAACCCTTAGAGGTTTGCCGTGCTGGGAGATCTAGAATCACCTCTTGATGAAGTAGTTATTTGCCGAATTAAGTGGCATAATCCAGCATTAAGCTTATGAAAGAAGCAACCTGCCATGGTAAACATAATTAAAAATCAAAAATACTACAGGATGGATTGACAGCACCACATCTTCATGGCCTTGGTCTCATAAAGAAGGTGCAAGAGACCAAAACCTTTAGCAATTTGAAAGAAGAACAAGCTCTTCAAGTACAGAATAAAGCTAAATAAAACAATCACTCTGCAAGTGTCCTACAACAGATGTTCAGAGAAAAGGACATCCATGAATCAGCACATAGGTACACTCACTAAATTGCATAAAGATATAAAACCAGTCACTTCTGGAGAGACCCGTAACTTTTATATAATATTATTTATGATCTGTATATTTTTTATATAATTATATTTATATGTTATGCATTATTTATACAATATTTAAAAAAAGACATTTTGTGCTAGATGCAAAGGAAGTCATACAGGAGCAAGGAGGAAGAGTAAAGGAAAAGTGGCTAATAGTGAACACAAATAACAGCAAGGTTCTGACAAGTATGTTTGGGGGGGGGGGAAAGGCATACATTAAATATCCTCCCCTTCAACGCACACTCTGAGAGACTGTTTCCCCAGACTGCTGCTGTTTGGCTCATGCTTGGCACCAAAAATATTTCACCAGAAAATTAGACTTTCTGGATCAGATGAGGACTACTATGGTTTCGACTTCTTCAAGATCAAAATCAGTAGAAAAACACAGTAAAGAAACTCCAGAGAAAAGCAATATTGCACCAGTGCAAGTCATTGTAAAGTCTACGACTCTAACAATATGCCTGCCTCAGAATACAAGAAAGAATATAAAGATTCCATATATGCATTTTTCCCTTCATTCAAAGTAAGTTTCTGCTGTTTTGAGATAAAGCAATTTTGAAGCTCTGGAGTGTTCAGTTCTATAGGATACTATTAAAAAGTTTGAAATCTAAATGATTTTTAAAAAATGTCCCTCACAGCTGAGGACCTTAACATTAAAAAAAAAGTTATGTTGCCCTTGAACACCTCCAAGAATATAGCTTACCATGCAATAAATATGACCAAAAATAGAAGATCAACACTTTTTCCTATCAAGAAATGTGTGCCAGTTTAATTGAGAAAACCTCAGCATTGGTACATTTATGAAATGCTGATGTTAGCCAAACCATGAGCCATTTATTACCATTGTCTAACATGGCCTAGCAATTTCCTCATGAGAATACAGATCTAAGTTTGTAACATACAGAGACAAAAACTTGCAAATTGAATCTTGATGACAGATTCAAGACGGGTACTACAGACCCTTTTTAAAATGTGATGTTGACACAATGGAGCAATCTATGGCTAGATAATATTACAAAAAACCTTGTTTCAAAATAAATGCAGACTGATTGCCAAAGCAATCAGGGCAAGAACCAACCTTCCCTCTCAAGAGTACAATAGGCATTAATTTGTTTCCAATTACTTTGAAGAGAAGATGAGTCCTTCTAAATTAGTCTCACTTACCTAAGAAAATTTTGCTAGAAGATGCTAAAAACATGCAATTGTATACAACAAATCCTTTTCAGTAGGCAGAATATATACCTACATTAGCAATATTTGTCAAATTGCTATAGCTTACTGTAAAGGGTTCAAACAATACCAAGTGACAAACTGGATGAAAGCCACTATGCCAGACTAAACCGTCTTTGATCTGTGGATTCCAAAGTATTTCAAACAATTTAAGTATTCAGATAAAAGGTTTTCTTTCCTCACTTTTGCACATCTTTTAGTAGCCCCCCCCCCCACAGAACCTTGAGAGCCACCAGTTCAAAAAAAGTCCCTGTTACCTCTCAGTTTTCCCAGTCCAATGGAAGGAGGTAAAAAGGCCAAAGCTTTTTGTTCAGTTTTCTGTCAGTACTGCTGTAGATGACCAGCACCAGGGAAAGAACCAGACTATAGCCAACTCTAACATAGATTATCTTCAGGAACTCTTCAGAGCTGCCCAGAATCCATCAGCCATTAGAAAAAGAGAGATAATGGAGTACACCAGAAACTGGATTCACAATTTTAAGTGACCAAACTAACTGGGGAGAAGAAGTCTGGAAAAGTATAAGGCAAAGTTTATGTTTCATTATTCAGCTGAATAATGGAACCATCTTGGAATAAAGTGCAACTCTTTCTAGCATTGTAGAGCAATTTCTTAATATTAAAAGGAGTATTCAAACTTGCATTGAGAAATGAGAATTAATCTACCCGGAAATTAAAGGTGTATAAACAATTTATGTGGCAGATTAAACAAAACCGAAGAATGTGCAAGAAAAATAAGTGAAGGTGGGGAGCCAGCAAGTCCACTGTATCTGTGACATTCTCCAAGAAAGTCATCTTTCTTTTTAAATCTAAGACTTAAAATTTGGTTTTCAACTATTTTAGTACTTTTTCTTGCTTTTGTTTTTAAAATATTCTTGCTTCTCTGCAGGACTTCAGTTGTGGGCTGCACAGTTTGGGGCTCCTTTTTGAATCAAGCCCAAAAAAAACAATAGCACATAACTACCATGAAACTGATTCATTGTTCTGTGATCTTGCATTCTTAGGCACACAGTTCCCCTTAAAAGCCAGCTGCACAAGACCACAGCAGTAGGCAGAGGAAAATGCTCAAGTCTCCTAAAGAGCTCCCTTATGTTTTGTCAGAATGTGTCCTTTCAAGGTCCGCAAAGAAAGAAGGCATCAGAGATGTATGGATTAAATCTTTCCTTGGACACTTTCCTTTTGAACTTCCTCCTCGTTTTCTGTAGCTGGGAAACACAGGCTTTTTTCTTTGATTGGCATAAGCATTTCAGTTGCTTACAAAGTATCTTGACATTAAGAGATCATTCAGTTAGTCTGCTATTATTATGAACAATGCACTAGCAATGCCAGTTCAGGTTTGGATGAAACAGTCTGCAACAGAAACTGATCTGGTGTTATAAGGTAAGACATATCTCCGCACACCACACTAAGTACATGATTTACACTGAATTTTGATCCTCTGCCAAAGAATCAGAGACTTCATCTTTATTGCACTGGTGCTAATTATTTCCAAAATACAGCATTACCCCTGGCCCAGCCCCAAGGAGAACTCAAACCAAAGGCACTAAGACCAAGTTCTTAAAAGCAGTTCAGAAACTTGGAAATTACATAAGGCTTGCTTCCATTGAAGTAAACAGTAAAATTTCTAGGAACTAATTTGAAGAAAAATCAAGGTCTGTAGCTTGTCACATGTGGAGTTCCCTTGGTACACCATTTCCCAGGGAAAAGAGAGATCTTAGTCTTAAATTCTTAAAAGGAATAATCTCTCAAGAAAAATTATCAGGTATAGCAGTTTGCCACTAGATGGAGTAGTTTAATATCAAAATTTCTATTTATAAAGAAAATCCTCTTGAACTTTCAGATCTTTCATTAATACCACTTTGCCATTACCAAATTCACTTTTCATCTTTTTGTAATGCTTGAAACTTAGACATACTGTCTCTTTCTATATTTTACCTTTATTACAGCAAAGACTAGTAACACTGTGAGGTAAATCACAATTCTAAAGCATTTTAGTTAAACTATTAGTTTAATTTAACTGCCAATCTACATCACATAATTTTAAGAAACTTCAAGCATTTAGAATTATTAAGCATCTGTAATTTTCTCAAAGTACTGTCCTCTATAATTGCCAAAGATGCCAGAAGAACTTTTTGCCAGCAAAGATGATTCAAAATTTATTTAACTAGAAGTTTTGCCCTAACCCTAACTATTAAATATTTAGGGTCCTTCTACATTCTAATATCAAAATTGAGAATCAAGATTTTGTACCAGCACATGTGAAACAAAGACTCTTGTCCTCATTAGCCAGAGTCTCAATTTACATCAGTCATATAACTGTATACTTTAGATCCCTGCAGAACTATTCGTGCCTTCTCTCAGCACAAAGACCAAAAGTTGAACTTACATCTATGTTAATTTCAAATGAGAAAAACAATCTGCAGTTCCTGTTATCCAAAACACTTCCTGGTAACATTTATCTGTACCTTGTAAAGGTGAGTTGTATGCATGTTTAAAAACAAATGGAACAGCAGCATTGTTGCTGAATGCAGCTCTGAGGCATGAAAGGAAGCAAATCCTCAATGATTACACAGGTCTTACAATCCTTCTTAAATGCAGGATTTACTGGGAAAAGAGGAAGCAATAAACAGAATTGAGGGCAGCCCAGGAATGGCAGCCCCCAGCTGACCTCAGCTTCACCTTCTTCTGTTAAATGACTTATTTCTGTTGTATTATACTTACAAAATATTCATATTTTTGAAGTATGTTTTGATAATTTGAATGTTATGAAAACAAACTGTCTGCTGTATCTAGAGTCTGCATGCCTCATTATACAGCATATAACTTTATAATGCTGCCTATTATTGCACTTCTTCTAACGTTAAATCAACTTCTACCTGCACCACAGGTGTAAATAACCACTGGATTTCCTGTTGTGTTTGCTGTATGTGCGCATAGTGAAAATACATGCTTTCAATGTCTAGACGTGTTGCTTTCCTGTAATAATTGTTACTATTATCTTTCATGATTAATAAAAGAACAAACATTAGGCTGCTTATGCAACTCTTAAGGTAATTACATACTTTTGTCACACAGTATTTGGTTATGGTTCTAAAGATACTGAGGACATATAATTGATATGTCCCTGTCATCTCCATCATTATTATGAACACATTAAGCTCCAATTAAGCTAAGCTCTCCTACCTCAATGAAATAGTCTTTAAGGACACTGCAGTTCAAGATTGGCCTACGAGATGGATCTCAGGATGGAGAGAAAGAATATAGGACAGAAGGAGGGGAAGCTTTATTATTTTATTTTTAGAATATTACACTGCATTTTCATGCTTTGCTTCATCACTGCACTACTTCCAGTAAGGTGGGGGGAGGGAACAGACAGAAAAAAGTGAGGAACAAGTCAAGAAAGAAAGAATGAGGGCACACTGAGTAAAGTATTCCACTACAGACATTTCTAACACTTGTGTAAAAGCTGCCTTCATTAAAGCTAACATGTCAACATTGCAACAAGTGAAGAGCTAAATGAATGTAAAGAAAATCCAGGTCATCACTTTTCAAGTACAAATCCAGTATACTTCAGCCTTCTCCTCTGTTAACACCACCTCAGTGTTTGCCTCTGGCTGTCTGCTCCTGGACAGTGTAGACAGAGAGAACAGATCAAGAGTCCAAAACATTTTTCCACATGTTCTTCAGTAGCTTCTAGTCCCATTTTTCTCTCAAAGAAGAAACAAGTTCCCTAATTACAAGCTACCTCCTAGGCAGCAAAGTAACTTGAAAATGTTTTATATTTCTATTGGTATGTTTCATTAAGTGATTACAATAAAAAGTTCAAATCCAAGGTCATCTTGACTGCTTGAGATTTCAAAGTATGTACCTCAAGATACCTTGAAGTTACTTAATCCAAAATAATTTAGTTTAGTCCTTTAGACATCCAATGTTTGCTCTACAACATAAAAACAGGTTAAACTGTGACATTAAGTGTTTACAAGAAAATTACAGTATTAAAAAAAATCACTGGCATATATGTATCTAAGCAAATTTAGAGAAGCACAAGAATTTAATTGTTGTTGCTCTATCAGATAGCTAATCATTTCACTTTTCAGTTAGAGGAGCCACTCCATAATTAACTTGCAACCAGTCTCCCCTACAGAAACTCATCTAAGCCTTTCTATATTGTGTGTATTTTCAGGCAAACATGAGAACACCAGCAGATTTAATCACACAAGAGAAAATGTCTTTGAACATAGTGAAGATGTGTCAAAGTTTCAGTTATAGCTAGTTAAAAAGAATGTGTTTGAATGATATCCCTGCCTGCCCCTATTAAGGCCATCCACTCAAAAAGGAAAAAAAAAAGAAAAGAAGATACTACTCTTAACTTCCTTCCTTACCTTTAGACAACAGCATATGAGGAGTGCATGTCAATACACTGTAACAAGCTCTCTCTGAACCACAGGGTTCAAAAGCAGCAAAACATGAATCAAAGCACCTCTGAAGCTGCACTAAACTAAACAAAAGCAAGTTTGTTTGCCATAGCATGAGAATAAAAGAATCTGGGAGAAAGATGAGCAAAAGAAGGGGGAACAGTAACATATTTGGTATCAGTACTACAGTTTTTTCAGATGTGTCTTTGTCTTGATATTATTTGGTGCAACTGTCAGTTTCTCTGAAAATTCTTATTAGCTCTCTTCTTTCTTGGGGTGAAGCCCTCAACTACTGGTGTCAGTCCCAGTAGAGCAAGGACTGCGGGCATACAAGAATGTAAGGCACCTTTTGTTTGCTGAGAAGGGAGAATGCAATTAGAGCTAGCTATAAACCTGCCTGGTAACTCTCTTGTTTTAAGTGTTCATTAGTTGAAGATAGATCTGCCCTTTTAATTCAGACACATTGCATACTAAGTACAAGTTAATAACTACTTAGGACTTCAATACCTGACAGAGTTACATATGCAGGCTACTGTCTCTGAAAGGAGATAAAGACATGGAAAGAAAAAAACAGCCATTAAGCTAATCATGACCAAATGCATTACCATCTAAGACAGAGTGTCTGATGAAGTCTGTTTCAGGATCATTTGGCAAAGTTGTTTAAAATGTCCACAAATATATGAAAGGTAAAGAAAGCTTTGATATGTGGACACTACATCACCAAACCTGGCACCGCAGCTGTATCTGGTTTTAGGCAAAGGACTTAGTTCCCGTTTCTGTCAGTCTTTGCTGTAGATTTCAGAAGAGCAAATTAAACTTGGATGAGGTCAATGAAAAGTTCACAAGTCACACAGTCATCAACTTCCACAATACAGGGTGAGACCAAACTGTCAGTACCATGATGCAGCGGAGAAGGGACGCAACTTTCTGCCGTTTGTATGCCCTGCTGGGAGCTGCCTGCAAATCTGCAGAGTCTGCTACAGCACTGCTGGCAGCAACAGGCTTTCCAAAGGTGGGTCAAATCCCACCTCAGAAGCATGGAGCAGAGACATCCCTGCAGAAGCCTTTAGAGCAGAACTCAGAGATTTCTCTGGGGATTCTCATGCTTGACTCACCCTTCACAACACACTTCCCTTTCCTCCAAATGCAGACTGAGACTTCAGCAATATTGTGATTCTCAAACTCTTTGTTTTTATATTTGCAAAGCCTTTTGCAGGAATTTGATTTTCCTAGAATCGTGGAAAGTTCCACACCCTACAGCTGTATGTGCAAATGCTTCAATTATCTCCAGAGCCCCAATTTTCTAATGTCTATTCATAGCAACCCCAGGTCACAGTCACATAAATTTCTTCAGAAAGTCAGTCTTCTTCATAACAGGACAACATATTTTGAATCACTCTTGAATGCATCTTGCCATATTTTTGTAATAAGCTAGGGTATTTTAGATCAGCCAGCATTTGTATTAATGTGCTTGCAATTGACAGAAATAAAACAAATGAGACCAGGAACTATATAAAGTTATATCTTGGTTGTACTGATCTCTTATCTGGATTCTTAGCAAACAAGGCCTTGATGTTATTACAAGTGCTGCATCAGGCCATATTCACTTCAGTGGATTCAATAAAAGCACAAGAGCCCATCTGTGCAGAGCTCATTGCAGAAACAACACTGAATATGTTAAGCTTGATCCTATAATCAAGTTTAATTAGCATCACTGGGACTTAGCATAGGTGTAAAGATCCATCATGTCGATCCAATTGTAGGATCATAGCCTTAATGTAAAGACATATAGCATTTTGTTACTACTTCAAATAATCCAAGTTGATCTCCTTTAAAGAAATGAAGTCTGATCTTACAGTTTGTTCTGCTATAGGTAAGACACTGGCTCTCCACAGAGTTACAGTGAAGTTAACTGGAGCAACTTAAAGTTTCCCTCATAAGAAAATGAGGGAAAAGAGAACTAGGAGGCAAGAACCAGGAGGCAAGAACAGAAATAAGCCTCCTTCCCCTCCAGCACTCTTTTCTCACTACTGCAAGTCTTCCCAGGGCCTGCAATTAAGAATATGGATAGTGATATCAGATCTGTTGCACTCTGCTCCTTATGGCATCTGCCTACTTTGCTGGGTGATAATACGCCTACACCTAGCCCTAGGTTATAGTATGTAAATACAGAAGACAATTTTTAACTAGAAAGTGTGTAGCAATTGGTAGCAGGACTATGATTACATCACAGTAATTCACAGAAAAGTTGTAAGATTAGTCACATAATTAAGAGAGTAATAAAGGAATAGTGTAAAACTAGGCCAAATTTGCAGGCACCACACAAACTAAACAAACTTACTTAGTCACTTCAGTTTTCTGTTTTATGATGTCATCATCTTGTTCTCTGCATTGTCAGCGGCACATCAGTAACAGCCTCAGAGCTCCCACGCTCTCTCTCAGGGACTCTTTTTACATGGAATACCCTTTAAGAAATTACCTTTCATTCAGATTAACTTTTATGAGATATTATGGAAGAAACAAGTTTTCAATAAAAGAAACAACATTCTCAAGCTAAACACGTTAAAATCATCCACACATTTCATTTTTTCCTGTTTGGCATTTTCTTTAATAAACACCAACAAGCTGCTGGTCTAAAAAAGATTATTATATGAGCGTCTTTTTTTAATCTCAAATTATAACCTGACCTAGACATCGTCCTTCTAAATTTATTGCAGGAATTAGAATTGCAAGCTCTTTAGAGCAGAGCATTCTCCTGTCCCCACAAAGGAAGGCAAAAACTGTTATTCTTCATTAATATACTATTTTTCAACATCTGCAGACTGAAATAAAGAAATAAAAAGGCAAAGATGCATATATTCTGCCATCTCTTTTTCCTGTGCCTGAATGCTCCATGATTTCATAGGCTCTTCAGAGGATCCAACCTAGAAGGACAACTATGGGAATAGAAGAGGAATACTACTGTATCCAGAAATCAGGGAGAGCAAATGCTTACATCATTGAAAAGTTGATTTTTTTTTTAAATAATGTTGGGACTATGTTTCCTTTATATGCTTATCTTTATTCCTGAGCAAAAGGACTTAAAGAAAACGCTATCATAAAGTAGGCTTTAACAGTGAATTTTAGCATTCCTCCTTTACAAGTCTTAAAAAAAAAAAAAAAAAAAACACACACAAGAGAAAAAAGTATTTCCTTCAACAGGTATCAACATTACTTGAAAAATTAACTTATCTTTTTCCCCATCTCATCAAAAAACCCACTAATTTGTAGAGCTTGTTCTGTACCTAAAAAAGGAGTGGGCTGGCCTACTAGTGCTCTGCCTCTACTCACCATAGTGCAAGTAAAATCTTTTTCCTTCCTAAGAGTTTCATTTAGCTCCCACTCAAGCATGTCTATACACTCTTGTCCCTCTAGAAAACATTACAAATTCAAGCAAGCAAGATTAACCAGCAGCTTAAATAAAATCTTACTTTTTGCCCAGTAGTCTTGCTAGCATTAAGGAAAATAATATAACACTTGTCCAATGTTCTTCACATGTCTTTAATCCTTATTTCTATATGCATCACCTAATCAAGTCATGTTCTTCCTCAGACAATACATACAACTAGTTAGACCTATTCTAAAAAATATCCTAGATTTTGCTAAGATATTTCCTGGGTATTTTTCAAAAGAGTTCAGTAACATGCCTAAGGATTCCTGAGGTTGTTTTGCACTACCTAGAACAATGGAAACCACAGCTATTTATTCTTCTAGCTCTTTGAGACAAAGACTTTGATAACACAATCTGAAGAAAAGAAATAATCAAAGGCATCTTAGTAATACTGACATCCCTTTTATTCATTTTACTTTTCTAGAACATTAATTGAGGGTAGGAATGAGTTAACAGAATAAGGGCTGAAGAAAATAGCATTCAGATATTTTAAGGCAAGGGCTGAACTCAAGATTCCATATAATGCTAAATTCACGGACTTACTTACTTAACTGCCTTCTATTTTGAGACTCACTCGGAATGTTCTCTCTTGCACAGTAATTCACTGTCACAATACTTAAACGTAGAGCTACAGTTGTCCAGCACTGCCTTCTGTTTTCCAGAATCTGAAGGAGGAATGATCTTAGTATCAGAGATTTAGCTAAGATAATGTTTTTTAAAAATCAGCTTCTCTTTTGATTCCTGTACCAATACACTCCTATCAAAGAACCCAGGACTTTGTCCTTCCAAGGTGTGTAAAGAACATTAGGAATACAGAGAAGCAGAAAAGCTTATAGGCACTGTCTTGAGAGGGATAACAGTGTGCTTAGGTTACACTTAATGGATAGACTAGGTAAGCATGAACTAAAGTCAACTGCCTGTTTTAGAAAGAATCCCAAAGCTTCACTAACTGTTGACACCCACTCATACATCTATGGTTTTTCTTTGGTGCACTATCTTTGTTTCCTTCTTAGCACATCTTGTGAGGCATGCATACCAGCGCACTGACTGCTCCTCCTTTGCAATGGGAGCAGACTAGTAGATGAGCTGCACTAATGGTGCACACCATTATCACATGCATGCCAAGAAGCAGGAAGTCTTTAAGTCACAGTAATTCAGTCATTTCTGATTTCTTGTCCATACCCTTAAACATCTGTTCTCAAAACTAGCTCAAATGAATTTTAATAGTTTGGCATCACTCTATCCATGCTTGAAATGAAAAATTATTGTTTATATATCTTTCCTTACCCCCCCACCTTCTTCCACAATCTGCCCAAAACTGCACCGTGCTCCAAAAGTAAAGCCAGCTACTGCCCCTTGACTTGTGGCTGCCAAACTAAGACTACTACTTCATATAACTGACAGCAAAGCTGTGCTGGCACAGATTTCACTGGATAATCTGAAATTCTGGCATGCGAAAAATTGAGCAAGAATTTGGTGAAGCCAGAATAACTAGGACTTCCACACCCAGCCTTTTCCACAATTGAGTGGGGTCTTCTGGGAGTCACTGTCATCTGAACTAGTCCTGACATTCTCCCTCTTTATAGCTTCTAAGGTAAGAGTTATGTACTTTGGAGCTCTTGATCACATAAAGACGTTTATCTGACTTTCACAGACTCAGAAAAGTGACCTACGTAACCTTCTAAGTTAGCATTCTTCAAGTAGTCTAAAATTGTATGGTAGGTGAAACCGCTTAAAAACTTGAACTGTACTTGGGGAATTTACAGTCACCGCAGGAGGAGGATGCCTCAACAGTTTTATCCAAGTGGTAAGCCAGTTCCTGATTCAATTTAGCATTGCCTAGGACGGTATATCTTTATTTGTGATGTCTAACACATTTTCTCAATGGCTGTGTCAAATATCTGTCATTTACCAGTACAGTAGTGAACAGTAATTAAATTCTTGCATTAAAGCTATGTTACCCCAAACTTATGAACTTTGGATACTCTTTGTAAAATAGTGACTTGTAGTCAACTGGTAGGCAGTTTGCCTCCTCTCTGCTTCCCACCCTCCTCTCCCTGCCCCCAACCTGCACTTACCTGGCCATCTGGAACAGAAATGAAAGCCATTGGCCTCAAGTGGACTACGCCTATATGTAAATTTGCTTATGTGCAAGTTTCTGAATTATATCAATGTAGTTATTTAGGCCTAAGACTATGAAAAAGTTTCATTCCTCTGAAGAGGCACATTGCTACTGTAGAACAACCTTAACATTTATTTTATACAAAATTAACTCTGTGAATATGTCCATAAGCTTGTTTTGCAGTATATGATAGAACTTCAGACTGTTTGGTGCTCAACAATGGAAGTATGAGTACACTTAAACTTTTCTGAATCTGCTAGCAGAGGCTGTGCAATCTAGCAATAGCAGTGGTAATACAGTGTTTACTTCTTTCATTACCCTTCCCCTCAGAAAAAAAAAAAACCTCCAAAATTTAACTTGAAGTTCTAGAGCAAGCAGACTACAATTGGCCTACAGCAACACAGAGATGCAGTGGCATAAATGGAAAAAATGCTGCACAATGATGAATCTATCAAAAATCTCTGCTTGTGCAAGTCTGACATGAACTGCACAGATAAAAAACAGTTTTAATTGCCTCCACATAGGGTTTTGCATGAGTTCAATTAGGTAGCCCAAAGTAACATGTGAAGTTAAGGTGGAACGAGAATGCACGTGTGCATATAGACTAGGCCACAGCAAGTACGTGCTTGCGGACAGCTGAAAAACATCCTAACGTTAGTCCTGCATGCCACCAAGGGGGAAGAGACACCCTTCCCTCCCAAACACTCACACGGACTTCGAAGCCCTTGAAGCCTTACTCTGCAGACCAGGGCCAATCCCCCAAACTCATCAAGCACCCCACAGACTTGTATTTAGCCCTTTAATTTAAACTCGTACAAATGGCAGGCAGAGCCCCCACTCACCACAACCTCCTGGGCCACTGCTCCCGGTCCCCAGGGCGGCAGGTGGCTGCCCTCTCGCCGGGCGCATGGGGCAAGCAGGGCCTCTCCTCCCTCAGCAAGCCGCTTTGGCTCAAAACAGCCACAACGTTTTACGCCTCCCGGGATCGGCGCAGCCGAGCTCCAGCAAGGCTGGAAACGCCGGGCTCCCCCCGCCAGCGCCCCTGCCGCCGCGGGGGGAAACGACGGGACTCCCAGGGCCGGGGCTTCACGGGAGGGCAGAGCTGGGGGCGATACGAGGGGAGGGCGGCGAGGCGCCCGAGGGCGGCGGGCCGGGGCGGGCTGCAGCGACCCCCTCCCCCCGCCAACTGTCGGCCGCGCGCCCGCTCCGCGCCGCTCTGCCCCGCGGGCGGGGGCGGGGCGGCGAGGGGCGGGGCCGGCGCGGGCGCGCCCGGGCGGGCTGCCGGCCGCCTCCGAGGAACCTGCTCCCCCGCCCGCTCTCCTGCCCCGTCACGTGCTCCGGGCGCCGCAAAGCAGCGGCGCTTTTGCGACAGGGTGACAGCCAAATGGTGCGACATCGGCGGCGGCCGCAGGAGCAGCAGCCGCGGCGGCCGAGCGCGGCCAGGGCCGAGCGCCGAGGCGGGGCGGGGACGCGGGGCGCGGGCGGCCGCGGGGAGGCATCGCGCCGCGGTCCATGAGAGGCGAGGGGGCGGCGGCCCCTTCCGCGCCCCCCGGCCTGCCCGAGCACGGAGCGCTCCCCCCGCCCCCGATGCGCCCTTAGTCCCGGGCCCGCCTCCCGCGCTCCCCTCCCCGGCGGCGGCGGCGGCGGCAGCGTCCAGGTGCGGACTTCAAACCCGAGCGCAATGGCGTCCAACGCGGCCGAGCGGGAGATCCTCTTCACCGAGCTCCAGGTAAGCGGCGGCCGCGCGCCGCTCCCGCCGCCGCCTCCCCTCGCGGGGAGGATGCAGCCGCCGCCGCCTTCCTCCGCCGGCTCGGCCCCGCCGCGCCGCGCCCCGCCGCCCCCTGCCCGCCGCGCTGCAGGGCCCCCCCGCCGGGCCAGGCCAGGGTGCGGCGGGGCGGGGACGCCGCTTCCCCCCCCCCCCCGGGGCTCTTCCCGGGGCTCTTCCCGCCGCTCTCCCCCGGGAGCCGAGGCGCCGCCGCCCGCCCGGTCACGGCCCCACCCCGCCGCCGGCCGCGACCCGCTTTTGTCTGCGCTCGGCTCGCCGCCTCCCGCCCTCCTTCCCCCCGCGGAGATGCCGCCGCGGCTGCGTCCCTCCGGCGGGGCCTGCCCGCCCCGGGCCGGGCTACCGCCGCGCCCCCACCCCGGCCCGCAGCCGGCTCCGTTCTGCTCGCCCTCCGCGGCGCCGGGGCAGCGGCGCCGGGGGCGCCCCCCCCTCCCCCCCTCCGCTGGGCCCCGGCGGCTGCACGGCGGCGCGCGGGGCTCCCGGCAGCGGCCCGGGCGGGCACCCCCCCCCCCCGCCCTTCCCCGCACGGGAGTCGGAGCGGTGCTGGCCCCCTTCGTGCAGGCCTCGGCGGCGAAGCCCGGGAAGAGAGGAAAAGGGTCTCGCAAACGCTTTTTGCCACACGGCGAGGGGTCCTGCGGCTGCAGGGAACTTGTAAAACGTCCTGAAAGCTCCACTGCTTGTTTGTTTCAAGCTCCGTAGTTAGTTCCTGTGGCCTGTGCAACTGTTACTGCTGTGCTTGTCAGCTGCAGTGTCAGATACAATTCAGGAGATTCAGTTTTGCGCTCTTATCTTTAAATGTCAGGTTAATCTGTTAGCTCTTCTGCTTCTTTGCCTAAAAGAAAGCTTGTTTTCTTGTTTTTGTTCGTTGTGTGTTTTTTTTTTTTAAATATACACCACTAAATCCATGCAAGTTGTTATGGTTAACCAGGCAGAGAACACATCTCTGAAGTCATTAGTAGGACAATTAGCTAAAGTAAGAAGTCCATAAATGGAAAGTATTGAATTTAATGTTTGAATGGAAATTAAAGACATGTTTAAAAAAGGAGAAATTTTACTTCATAAATACTGCAAGATTCTTCTTTAATTTTAAATATGTTAGTGATGTGCTCACTTGATTAACAAAGGGAAAGGAGGCACAATACAGATGAAGCACTTAATATTGTAGTGCATGAGATGGCTGAAGGCTAAGAATCCATCTAAAATGCTAAACTTTAATCAGTGGCTCATAAGTGTCTAGGAAGAATCACTATGTTAATACAAACTTGATACGATGATATATAAGCTGGTAAACCTGTTTGAAGTGGTGAGCTGTGTGAATAAGTAACTATGGTAGTGTTACAGGTAAGCTAAATGGAGGCAGAATTTATGTAGAAATACTGAAAGGAGTTTTAGGATTAATTTAACAGAATTTGTTTGCAATGGCATATAGTAGCTGTGGGATAAAAAGACCTCAGTATCATTTTCCTTGAATTCTTCAAAACTAATTACTCTTTGTACACCTGTATATAAATGCTAGTTTAGTGTTAGTGTTCCCAAAATAAAGGCAACCACAATGAAGGTGAGATATGCTGTTTCACTCGCATTGCTTCAGGAGAAACCTTCCTCGGACTAAAGGAGACTAAAACTGTTTATTTCAAATGGGCTTTTACTTGCATATTGCAATCTTGCGCAGAGAAGAAAGGAAGCTGTAAAATGCATGGATCCATCTAACACTACAGTAAAAACTGAAAGCCTCACACAGTTGGGTTGGTCTAGATCATGAACTATGTGTGATTTAGCTGTTTTGATAAGCCAGGACAACCTACTGAAAACAAGCTAAACTCAGTTTTAATCCTAAGCTTGATCCTGACATTGATTCTAATATGGGTATCATTCAGTTACAAATATAACATGTTGCTTATTGTTACCATGTGTTCTGCAGGCATTTGGCTATGATAACCCTACATGTGCTGGTGTGTTGCAAGTAGTTGACTGTTAGGCTTCTTGCACAGTTAAGATGTGGCTTAGGTCTTGGATCAAATTAAAAGTGGCTCAGTGTTCAAGAATCAATCGAACTCTCCTGATCTAAAGGTTGGTGAACTTTCACAACTATCAACTAACAGGATGAGAAGTCAGTTTTGGGAAAATATGAAAAACAAGAGGGTAAAATAACTGCTGAGAAGAAAGTCGTAAAACAGATGTGACAGATTTACTTGTTTCAAAGTGAACTGTTTTTTATCAAACAGTCCTTAAATAAACAGTTCTCACTTCTCCTCACAATGTCTTATATTTAAAAAAAAAGTGACTGTGTCTGAAAGAGCAGTTTCTTTAAAAAAAAAAAAAAACCTCAACTGGAAAATAATCTATTAAAGCTTTTCTTTCATGCTTTCCTATAGGACACTTTCTTCATTCTTCTACTTAAACAGTTTGCAGACAGTTATTAGGATGTGGGAAGTATCTCTTGCTTCTGAACAAGTTTGGGTACAAGTTTGTTCAAGGCTAGAAATGCAACACTTACTCCTCAGTAGTTATCAAATGGATAATACAAAATAAACTTGCCAGTAAACAAAACCCTCTTTTTAGTTTGTTCTGTTTAGTAGCTTCACCAGCAAAATGCCTGATTACCAATAATTGAAAGCTTATAGAAAATCAGCTTACCTTTTTACCTTCAGGAACTTTTTCCCTCTGTTGTACAGTACAGGTTCTTTTGTAAGAGCCTGGGTACAAACCTGCACTGCTGATGTTACCTTCCCTTCCAAATTTCTGCTATCCTTCTCTTAGCTTGGTTGCATCCTCTAGAGCTCTGTCCAGCAGGTAAACTAGTCTCTCAGGTGCTTGCTTTCAGCTTAATTGGATAACCTTTAACTCTTTGCTTCCTGGTGGAAGTGGCAACTGTGTTTCCTCAAAGAATTAAAGTTTAACTTATGATGCTGTAAATGGCTATATTTCATGGATGCCTTATTTAACATTCTTCAGATTTACATTAAATAAGCTGTCATTTTTTAAAAACCTTTTTTTAAAAAAAAATTGTGCTTTCTTAGGAGTGATGAATCTTCATAGGCATCAGTAAATGATAAGGCCTGGATTACAGAAATTATTTCTTAGGCTATTTAAATGAAACTAGTGTGTATGCAAAATGATGGTGGTTCTAGAGGTCCTCTACTACTTTCTTCGACAGCAGTGTAAACATTTTAATCTTGAGACCTCTTCATGTTAATATGACAGGATTTACTTTAAAATATATTAACTCAAAACTGAACTCCCCAAACAATTTTTGTTTAATTTTTAAAAAAAGCACTCTATTTGTCTTTATTTGTTAAAATGAAATTCCTCCTTCAAGATGAAGGATTTACCTATAGTTACTACAGGGCTTAACCTAATAAGTAACAGAGCCTCATTTGCTTCAAATTGAAATATGAAAGTCTCCAGCTTAAATATGTTTTTCAATTTGGGTCACAATTATATTTTTCTAACATTGCAAAATATTTGCAAGTATGTCTTTTACTTCTGTTTGGTCAGAATAAAGGGTTTTTAAACTTATTTTAATAGAAGTCACAGTCATCTAATTTGCTAAGATAAGTTGGGGGTCTTTGAAACATAAACTTCATAATAGAATCATGTTTAAAGGCCATTACTAACTTATTTTACTGTTTCAAGTAGTAGTGAACAGTACCATGACTGAAATATATGTAAAGTTCAATTTATGCTTTCTTGCTGGCACATTCTGTAGAGCTGCCTATTGGCTTTACCATCTTTGTCTTATTCTTCCATTTCATATCTGGCACAAGAATAGTCATAAAATGGATATGACTGAAAAATGCTCGAATTTTTACTAGTCTGCATGATATACATCATAACTTTTGAGCTTCAGACTCTTTATATATGAGACTTCTCTTTATATATGTATACAAAATTTGGCACTTGCACCTTGATATATTGGGTTAGGCTGCTAGCTGGGACTTTGAAGACCTGCATTTCATTCCTGGCTGTTCCGTTCTTTGCTAGGTGACATTAGAGAGATGACTTTTCTTACTCATGTCTAGTAGAGTAGAGATAATGATGCTTGCTTTTTTAGAGATAAGAAGTACTGTGTATTTATTATTAGCTGTGGTCAAGTGCCTAAGGACACCTTAAAAAGGTACAAGTAACCTAATTAATCTGTTTTGAACAGCCACTGTAATTAGGCTGAATATTCAGCAGTAAGACTACCTTCAAATACTGTTCAGCTAGGACAGATTACTCTCAACTTTGAATTACTCCTGTTACTTCAGAACAAGGAAGTACCACATTCAAGTGAAATGTCCTAAACCATTCTTTTGTAGTTTGGAAAGGAAAGTGTGTGTACAGCTGCCTGAGATGCTTCAGATCCCTACAAATACTTTCAGAACCAGTGGATTTAGAGAAGTGCCTCTTTATTTCCATCTTTGGATTATATATTACTCTTTAAACAGTCTTCTAGTAAAAATTTGAATACATCCTGTTCTCAGTGGAACATAATCTTTAAAATACCTTTAGGTAGGTGGATTTGGGGGGAGGGGGCATCTTTTGAATACTGTCAGTCTGCCTATTAACATTGTATGGACTTGCCTATGCTGTAGATGTGTAATACATTTGATCTGAATTTTCTTTTTCAGAGTAGGGGTCATGTCCTGTGACCCAGATCTGTTATTTTGGCTCAAGATAAGTTGTTAGTGATGGGGAGTAGAAAAGTACATTTAGTTACAGTATGTTTAATAGGTCTGCTGAAACAGTTTTATATGCTGTGAATGGTCATTCATTATAATGTAGTTTATCCAGTAGTTCGACTACAGTTTTTAAACATGTCCTTTACATTGGGGAAGGGTGGTTTAAGGGATTAATGATGGGATTAGGAATCTTTCTTCAGTGTCTCA